>NC_134827.1:58830221-58905772 GCF_004210375.1 Tachypleus tridentatus
TGTGTCTTTGTCATACTGACTGTGTTAAACAAGGAACTATATGTTTTTGTTATAGTGACTGTGAAAAGGAAGGAGGAACGGTGTGTTTTGTTATAGTGACTGTCAAAGGGAAGAAGGAACTGTGTGTCTTCTTATAGTGACTGTGTTAGGGAAGAAGGAAGTATGTGTATTGTCATAGTGACTGTGTTAAGGAAGAAGGAACTGTGTGTTTTGTTATAGTGACTGTGTTAGGGAAGAAGGAAGTATGTGTTTTGTTATAGTGACTATGTTAAGGAAGATGAATATATATGTTTTGTTATAGTGACTATGTTAAGGAAGAAGAATATATGTGTTTTGTTGCAGTGAGGAAGAAGGAACTGTGTTTTCTTGTAGTGACTATGATAAGGAAGAAGGAACTGTGTTAAGTTTTAGTGACTATGTTAAGGAAGAAGGAACTATATGTTTTGTTATAGTGACTGTGTTAAGGAAGAAGAAACTATGTGTTTTCTTATAGTGACTGTATTAAGGAAGAAGAAAATGTGTGTTTTGTTATAGTAACTGTGTTAAGGAAGAAGCAACTATGTGTTTTGTTATAGTGACTGTGGTAAGGAAGAAGGAACTGTGTGTTTTGTTAATGTGACTATGATAAGGAAGAAGAAACTGTGTTTTGTTGTAGTGACTATGATAAGGAAGAAGGATCTATGTTTTGTTGTAGTGACTATGATAAGGAAGAAGGAACTGTGTTTTGTTGTAGTGACTATGATAAGGAAGAAGGAACTGTGTTTTGTTGTAGTGAGGAAGAAGGAACTGTGTTTTGTTGTAGTGACTATGATAAGGAAGAAGGAACTGTGTTTTGTAATAGTGACTATGATAAGGAAGAAGCAACTGTGTTTTGTAATAGTGACTATGATAAGGAAGAAGGAACTGTGTTTTGATGTGATGACCACGATAAGGAAGAAGGAACTGTGGTTTGTTGTAGTGTTTGTGTTAAGGAAGAAGGAACTGTGTTTAGTTGTACTGACTATGATAAGGAAGAAGGAACTGTGTGTTTTGTTGTAGTGAGGAAGAATGAACTGTGTTTTGCTGTAGTGACTATGATAAGGAAAAAGGAACTGTGTTTTGCTGTAGTGACTATGATAAGGAAAAAGGAACTGTGTTTTGTTGTAGTGACTATGATAAGGAAGAAGGAACTGTGTTTTGTTTTAGTGACTATGATCAGGAAGAAGGAACTGTGTTTTTTTATAATGACTATAATAAGGAAAAAGAAACTGTGTGTTTTGTTATAGTGACTATGATAAGGAAAAAGGAACTGTGTGTTTTGTTATAGTGACTGTGTTGGAGAAGAACAAACTGTGATTTTGTTATAGTGACTATGATAAGGAAAAGAAACTATGTGTTTTGTTGTAGTGTTTGTGTTAAGGAAGAAGGAACTGTGTTTTGCTGTAGTGACTATGATAAATAAGAAGAAACTGTGTGTTTTGTAATAGTGACTGTGTTAAGGAAGATGAAACTATGTGTTTTGTTATAGTGACTATGTTAAAAAAAACGAAACTGTGTGTTTTGTCATAGTGATTGTGTTAAACAAAAAACTATATGTTTTGTTATAGTGACTGTGAAAAGGAAGGAGGAACTGTGTGTTTTGTTATAGTGACTGTGTTAAAGAGGAAACTGTGTGTTTTGTTATAGTGACTGTCAAAGGGAAGAAGAAACTGTGTGTCTTGTTATAGTGACTGTGTTAGGGAAGAAGGAAGTATGTGTTTTGTTATAGTGACTGTGTTAAGGAAGAAGGAACTGTGTCTTTTGTTCTAGTGACTATGTTAAGGAAGATGAATATATATGTTTTGTTATAGTGACTATGTTAGGGAAGAAGAATATATGTGTTTGGTTATACTCACAAAAATTAAGGAAGAAGGAACTATGTGTTTTATTATAGTAATTATATTAAGGAAGAAGGAACTATGTGTTTTGTTACAGTGACTGTGTGAAAGAATGAACTATATGTTTTCTTATAATGACTGTGAAAAGCAAGGATGAACTGTGTGTTTTGTTATAGTAACTGTGGTAATTAAGGAACTGTGTTTTTTGTTATAGTGACATGAAAGGGAAGGAGGAACTGTGTGTTTTGTTATAGTGACTGTGATAGGGAAGAAAACTGTGTTTTGTTGTAGCATGTGTTTTTGTTGATAGTGACTGTGGTTAAGGAATAATGGAAGAACTGTGTGTTTTGTTATAGAAGACTGAGTTAGTGAATGAAGGGAAGAAGGAACATGTGTTTTTGTTAGTGAGGAAGAATGACTGTGTTAAGGAAGAATAAACTATGTGTTTTCTTATAGTGACTGTATTAAGGAAGAAGAAAATGTGTGTTTTGTTATAGTGACAGTGAAAAGGAAGAAGGAACTGTGTGTTTTCTTATAGTGACTGTATTAAGGAAGAAGAAAATGTGTGTTTTGTTATAGTAACTGTAAGTTACTGTGTTAAGAAGAAGCAACTGTGTTTTGTTATAGTGAATGTGGTTAAGGAAGAAGGGACTGTGTGTTTTGTTATTGTGACTGTGTTAAGGAAGAAGGAACTATGTGTTTTGTTATAGTGACTATGATAAGGAAGAAGGAACTGTGTTTTGATGTGATGACTATGATAAGGAAGAAGAAACTATGTGTTTGTTATGGTGAGTGAGGAAGAAGAAGGAACTGTGGTTTGTTGTAGTGACTATGATGAGGAAGAAGGACCTGTGTTTTGTTGTAGTGTTTGTGTTAAGGAAGAAGGAACTGTGTTTTGTTGTAGTGTTTGTGTTAAGGAAGAAGGAACTGTGTTTTGTTGTAGTGACTATGGTAAGGAAGAAGGAACTGTGTGTTTTGTTGTAGTGAGGAAGAAGGAACTGTGTTTTGCTGTAGTGACTATGATAAAGAAAAAGGAACTGTGTTTTGTTGTAGTGACTATGATAAGGAAGAAGGAACTTTGTTTTGTTGTAGTGACTATGATAAGGAAGAAGGAACTGTGTTTTTTTATAATGACTATAATAAGGAAGAAGAAACTATGTGTTTTGTAATAGTGACTATGATAAGGAAAAAGGAACTGTGTTTTTTATTATAGTGACTGTGTTGGGGAAGAACAAACTGTGATTTTGTTTATGTGACTATAATAAGGAAAAAAGAACTATGTGTTTTGTTGTATTGTTCGTGTTAAGGAAGAAGGAACTGTGTTTTGTTGTAGTGAGGAAGAAGGAACTGTGTTTTGTTGTAGTGACTATGATAAGGGAGAAGGAACTGTGTTTTTTTTATAATGACTATAATAAGGAAGAAGAAACTGTGTGTTTTGTTATAGTGACTGTGTTAAAGAGGAAACTGTGTGTTTTGTTATAGTGACTGTGTTAGGGAAGGATGAAGTATGTGTTTTCTTATAGTGACTGTATTAAGGAAGAAGAAAATGTGTGTTTTGTTATATTTGTTGTCTTAAATAACGAGAAACTGTGTGTTTTCTTGTAGTGACTGTGTTGGGGAAAAACAAACTGTGTGTTTTGTTACAGTTACTATGATAAGGAAAAAGGAACTGTACGTTTTGTTGTAGTTATTGTCTTGAGGAAGAAGGAACTGTGCTTTGTTGTAGTGACTATGATAAGGAAGAAGGAACTGTGTTTTGTTGTAGTGACTATGATGAGGAAGATGGAACTGTGTTTTGTTGTAGTGACTATAATAAGTAAGAAGGAACTGTGTTTTGTTGTAGTGACTATGATAATCAGGATGGAACTGTGTTTTGGTATAGTGACTATAGTCAGGAATAAGGAACTGTGTTTTGTTGTAGTGACTATGATAAGGAAGAAGGAACTCTGTTTTGTTGTAGTCACTATGATAGGGAAGAAGGAACAGTGTTTTGTTGTAGTGACTATGATAAGGAAGAAGGAACAGTGTTTTGTTGTAGTGAGGAAGAAGGAACTGTGTTTTGTTGTAGTGACTATGATAAGGAAGAAGGAACTGTGTTTTGTTATATCTACCTATGATTAGGAAGAACGAACTGTGTGTTTTGTTGTAGTGAGGAAGAAGGAACTGTGTTTTGTTGTAGTGAGGAAGAAGGAACTATGTGTTTTGTTATAGTGACTGTTTTAAGGAAGAAGAAGCAATGTGTGTTTTTTATAGTGACTGTGTTAAGGAAGAAGGAACTATATGTTTTGTTATAGTGACTGTGAAAAGGAAGGAGGAACTGTGTGTTTTGTTACATTGGTTACATTAGGAAAGGAGGAATTATATGTTTTGTTATAGTGATTGTGTTAGGGAAGGAACTATATGTTCTGTTATAGTGACTGTGTTAAAGAAAGAACTATATCTTTTGTTATATTGACTGTGATAAGGAATGAGGAACTGTGTGTTTTGTTATGGTGAATGTGTTAGAGAAGGAACTGTGTGTTTTGTTACAGTGATTATGATAAGGAAAAAGGAACTATGTGTTTTGTTGTAGTATTTGTGTTAAGGAAGAAGGAACTGTGTTTTGTTGTAGTGACTATGATAAGCAGGAAGGAACTGTGTTTTGGTACAGTGACTATGATAAGGAAGAAGGAACAGTGTTCTGTTGTAGTGACTATGATAAGGAAGAAGGAACAGTGTTTTGATGTGATGACTATGATAAGGAAGAAGGAAATGTGTTTTCTTGTAGTGAGGAAGAAGGAACTGTGTTTTGTTGTAGTGACTGTGTTGGGGAAGAAGAAACTCTGTGTTTTGTTATAGTGACTATGATAAGGAAAAAGGAACTGTGTGTTTTGTTATAGTGACTATGATAAGGAAAAAGGAACTATGTGTTTTGTTGTAGTGTTTGTGTTAAGGAAGAAGGAACTGTGTTTTGATGTAGTGACTATGATAAGAAAGAAGGAACTGTGTGTTTTGTTATAGTGACTGTCAAAGGGAAGGAGGAACTGTGTGTCTTGTTATAATGACTGTGTTAGGAAAGAAGGAAATATGTGTATTGTCATAGTGACTGTGTTAAGGAAGATGAATTTATGTGTTTTGTTATAGTCACAAAAATTAAATAAGAAGGAACTATGTGTTTTGTTACAGTGACTGTGTGAAAGAAGGAACTATATGTTTTGTTATAGTGACTGTGAAAAGCAAGGGGGAATTCTGTGTTTTGTTATAGTGACTGTGAAAAGCAAGGAGGAACTCTGTGTTTTGTTATAGTGACTGTGTTAAAGAAGGAACTGTGTGTTTTGTTATAGTGACAGTGAAAAGGAAGGAGGAACTGTGTGTTTTGTTATAGTGACTGTGTTAAGGAAGAAGGAAGTATGTGTTTTGTCATAGTGACTGTGTTCAGGAAGAAGGAACTATGTGTTTTGGTATAGTGACTGTGTTAAGGAAGAAGAAACTGTGTGTTTTGTTATAGTGACTGTGTTAGGGAAGAAGGAAGTATTTGTTTTGTCATAGTGACTGTGTTCAGGAAGAAGGAACTATGTGTTTTGTTATAGTGACTGTGTTAGGGAAGAAGGAAGTATGTGTTTTGTTATGGTGACTGTGTTAAGGAAGAAGGAGCAATGTGTTTTGTTATAGTCATTATATTAAGGAAGAAGAAACTATGTGCTTTGTTATAGTGACTGTGTGAAAGAAGGAACAATATGTTTTGTTATAGTGACTGTTAAAAGGAAGGAGGAATTGTATGTTTTGTTACATTGGTTACATTAGAAAAGGAGGAATTATATGTTTTGTTATAGTGATTGTCTTAGGGAAGGAACTATATGTTCTGTTATAGTGACTATGATAAGGAAGGAGGAACTGTGTGTTTTGTTGTAGTGACTGTGTTGTGGAAGAACAAACTGTGTGTTTTATTAAGTGACTATGATAAGGAAAAAGGAACTGTGTTTTGATGTAGTGACTATGATAAGGAAGAAGGAACTGTGTTTTGATGTAGTGGGGAAGAAGGAACTGTGTTTTGTTGTAGTGACAACAATGAGGAAGAAAGAACTTTCTTTTGTTGTAGTGACTATGATAAGAAAGAAGGAACTGCGTTTTGTTATAGTGACTATGATAAGGAAGAAGGAACAGTGTTTTGTTATAGTGACTATGATGAGGAAGAAGGAACTGTGTTTTGTTGTAGTGACTATGATAAGGAAGAAGGAACTGTGTTTTGTTGTAGTGACTATGATATGGAAAAAGGAACTGTGTTTTGTTGTAGTGAGGAAGAAGGAACTGTGTTTTGTTGTAGTGACTATGATAAGGAAGAAGGAACTGTGTTTTGTAATAGTGACTATGATAAGGAAGAAGCAACTGTGTTTTTAATAGTGACTATGATAAGGAAGAAGGAACTGTGTTTTGATGTGATGACCACGATAAGGAAGAAGGAACTGTGGTTTGTTGTAGTGTTTGTGTTAAGGAAGAAGGAACTGTGTTTAGTTGTACTGACTATGATAAGGAAGAAGGAACTGTGTGTTTTGTTGTAGTGAGGAAGAAGGAACTGTGTTTTGCTGTAGTGACTATGATAAGGAAAAAGGAACTGTGTTTTGTTGTAGTGACTATGATAAGGAAGAAGGAACTGTGTTTTGTTTTAGTGACTATGATCAGGAAGAAGGAACTGTGTTTTTTTATAATGACTATAATAAGGAAAAAGAAACTGTGTGTTTTGTTATAGTGACTATGATAAGGAAAAAGGAACTGTGTGTTTTGTTGTAGTGTTTGTGTTAAGGAAGAAGGAACTGTGTTTTGCTGTAGTGACTATGATAAATAAGAAGAAACTGTGTGTTTTGTAATAGTGTCTGTGTTAAGGAAGATGAAACTATGTGTTTTGTTATAGTGACTATGTTAAGGAAAACAAAACTGTGTGTTTTGTCATAGTGATTGTGTTAAACAAAAAACTATATGTTTTGTTATAGTGACTGTGAAAAGGAAGGAGGAACTATGTGTTTTGTTATAGTGACTATGTTAAGGAAAACAAAACTGTGTGTTTTGTCATAGTGATTGTGTTAAACAAAAAACTATATGTTTTGTTATAGTGACTGTCAAATGGAAGAAGAAACTGTGTGTCTTGTTATAGTAACTGTGTTAGGGAAGAAGGAAGTATGTGTTTTGTTATAGTGACTATGTTAAGGAAGAAGGAACTGTGTGTTTTGTTCTAGTGACTATGTTAAGGAAGATGAATATTTATGTTTTGTTATAGTGACTATGTTAGGGAAGAAGAATATATGTGTTTTGTTATAGTCACAAAAATTAAGGAAGAAGGAACTATGTGTTTTATTATAGTCATTATATTAAGGAAGAAGGAACTATGTGTTTTGTTATAGTGACTGTCTGAAAGAATGAAATATATGTTTTGTTATATTGACTGTGAAAAGCAAGGATGAACTGTGTGTTTTCTTATAGTAACTGTGGTAATTAAGGAACTGTGTGTTTTGTTATAGTGACAGTGAAAAGGAAGGAGGAACTGTGTGTTTTGTTATAGTGACTGTGTTAGGGATGAAAGAAGTATGTGTTTTGTCATAGTGACTGTGTTAAGGAAGAAAGAACTGTGTGTTTTGTTATAGTGACTGAGTTAGGGAAGAAGGAAGTATGTGTTTTGTTATGGTGACTGTGTTAAGGAAGAATAAACTATGTGTTTTCTTATAGTGACTGTATTAAGGAAGAAGAAAATGTGTGTTTTGTTATAGTAACTGTGTTAAGGAAGAAGCAACTGTGTGTTTTGTTATAGTGACTGTGGTAAGAAAGAAGGAACTGTGTGTTTTGTTATTGTGACTGTGTTAAGGAAAAAGGAACTATGTGTTTTGTTATAGTGACTGTGTTAAGAAGAAGGAACTATATATTTTGTTATAGTGACTGTGAAAAGGAAGGAGGAACTGTGTTTTGTTACATTGGTTACATTAGGAAAGGAGGAATTATATGTTTTGTTATAGTGATTGTGTTAGGGAAGGAACTATATGTTCTGTTATAGTGACTGTGTTAAAGAAGGAACTATATCTTTTGTTATAGTGACTGTGATAAGGAATGAGGAACTGTGTTCTTTGTTATAGTGACTGTGTTAGAGAAGGAACTGTGTGTTTTGTTATATTTGTTGTCTTAAGGAACGAGAAACTGTGTGTTTTCTTGTAGTGACTGTGTTGGGGAAAAATAAACTGTGTGTTTTGTTACAGTGACTATGATAAGGAAAAAGGAACTGTGCGTTTTGTTGTAGTTATTGTCTGAGGAAGAAGGAACTGTGTTTTGTTATAGTGACTATGATGAGGAAGAAGGAACTGTGTTTGTTGTAGTGACTATGATAAACAGGAAGGAACTGTGTTTTGGTATAGTGACTATGATAAGGAAGAAGGAACAGTGTTTTGTTGTAGTGACTATGATAAGGAAGATTAAACTATGTGTTTTGTTATAGTGACTGTGTTAAGGAAGATGAAACTATGTGGTTTTGTTATAGTGACTATGTTAAGGAAAAGGAACTGTGTTTTTTATAATGACTATAATAAGGAAGAAGAAACTGTGTGTTTTGTTATAGTGACTATGATAAGGAAAAAGGAACTGTTTGTTTTGTTATAGTGACTGTGTTGCGGAAGATGAAACTATGTGTTTTGTTATAGTGACTATGTTAAGGAAAACGAAACTGTGTGTTTTGTCATAGTAACTGTGTTAAACAAGGAACTATATGTTTTGTTATAGTGACTGTGAAAAGGAAGGAGGAACTGTGTGTTTTGTTATAGTGACTGTGTTAAAGAGGAAACTGTGTGTTTTGTTATAGAGACTGTCAAAGGGAAGAAGGAACTGTGTGTCTTGTTATAGGGACTGTGTTAGGGAAGAAGGAAGTATGTGTATTGTCATAGTGACTGTGTTAAGGAAGAAGAAACTATGTGTTTTGTTATAGTGACTGTGTTAAAAAAGAAGGAACTGTGTGTTTTGTTATAGTGACTGTGTTAAGGAAGATGAATATATATGTTTTGTTATAGTGACTATGTTAAGGAAGAAGAATATATGTGTTTTGTTATAGTCACAAAAATTAAGGAAGAAGGAACTATGTGTTTTGTTATAGTCATTATATAAAGGAAGAAGGAACTATGTGTTTTGTTATAGTGACTGTCTGAAAGAATGAAATATATGTTTTGTTATATTGACTGTGAAAAGCAAGGATGAACTGTGTGTTTTCTTATAGTAACTGTGGTAATGAAGGAACTGTGTGTTTTGTTATAGTGACAGTGAAAAGGAAGGAGGAACTGTGTGTTTTGTCATAGTGACTGTGTTAAGGAAGAAGGAACTGTGTGTTTTCTTATAGTGACTGTATTAAGGAAGAAGAAAATGTGTGTTTTGTTATAGTAACTGTGTTAAGAAAGAAGCAACTATGTGTTTTGTTATAGTGACTGTGGTATGGAAGAAGGGATTGTGTGTTTTGTTATTGTGACTGTGTTAAGGAAGAAGGAACTATGTGTTTTGTTATAGTGACTATGATAAGGAAGAAGGAACTGTGTTTTGTTGTAGTGACTATGATGAAGAAGGAGGAACTGTGTTTTATTGTAGTGACAATAATAAGTAAGAAGGAACTGTGTTTGTTGAAAGTGACTATGATAACCAGGAAGGAACTGTGTTTTGGTATAGTGACTATGATAAGGAAGAAGGAACAGTGTTTTGTTGTAGTGACTATGATAAGGAAGAAAGAACTGTGTTTTGATGTGATGACTATGATAAGGAAGAAGAAACTGTGTTTTCTTGTAGTGAGGAAGAAGGAACTGTGGTTTGTTGTAGTGACTATGATGAGGAAGAAGGACCTGTGTTTTGTTGTAGTGTTTGTGTTAAGGTAGAAGGAACTGTGTTTTGTTGTAGTGACTATGGTAAGGAAGAAGGAACTGTGTGTTTTGTTGTAGTGAGGAAGAAGGAACTGTGTTTTGCTGTAGTGACTATGATAAAGAAAAAGGAACTGTGTTTTGTTGTAGTGACTATGATAAGGAAGAAGGAACTGTGTTTTGTTGTAGTGACTATGATAAGGAAGAAGGAACTGTGTTTTTTTATAATGACTATAATAAGGAAGAAGAAACTATTTGTTTTGTAATAGTGACTATGATAAGGAAAAAGGAACTGTGTTTTTTATTATAGTGACTGTGTTGGGGAAGAACAAACTGTGATTTTGTTTATGTGACTATGATAAGGAAAAAAGAACTATGTGTTTTGTTGTAGTGTTCGTGTTAAGGAAGAAGGAACTGTGTTTTGTTGTAGTGAGGAAGAAGGAACTGTGTTTTGTTGTAATGACTATGATAAGGGAGAAGGAACTGTGTTTTTTTTATAATGACTATAATAAGGAAGAAGAAACTGTGTGTTTTGTTATAGTGACTGTGTTGAGGAAGATGAAACTATGTGTTTTGTTATAGTGGCTATGTTAAGGAAAACGAAACTGTGTGTTTTGTCATAGTGATTGTGTTAAACAAGGAACTATATGTTTTGTTATAGTGACTGTGAAAAGGAAGGATGAAGTATGTGTTTTGTTATAGTGACTGTGTTAGGGAAGGATGAAGTATGTGTTTTCTTATAGTGACTGTATTAAGGAAGAAGAAAATGTGTGTTTTGTTATATTTGTTGTCTTAAGGAACGAGAAACTGTGTGTTTTCTTGTAGTGACTGTGTTGGGGAAAAACAAACTGTGTGTTTTGTTACAGTTACTATGATAAGGAAAAAGGAACTGTGCGTTTTGTTGTAGTTATTGTCTTGAGGAAGAAGGAACTGTGCTTTGTTGTAGTGACTATGATAAGGAAGAAGGAACTGTGTTTTGTTGTAGTGACTATGATGAGGAAGATGGAACTGTGTTTTTTTGTAGTGACTATAATAAGTAAGAAGGAACTGTGTTTTGTTGTAGTGACTATGATAATCAGGAAGGAACTGTGTTTTGGTATAGTGACTATAATCAGGAATAAGGAACTGTGTTTTGTTGTAGTGACTATGATAAGGAAGAAGGAACTCTGTTTTGTTGTAGTCACTATGATAGGGAAGAAGGAACAGTGTTTTGTTGTAGTGACTATGATAAGGAAGAAGGAACAGTGTTTTGTTGTAGTGAGGAAGAAGGAACTGTGTTTTGTTGTAGTGACTATGATAAGGAAGAAGGAACTGTGTTTTGTTATATCTTCCTATGATTAGGAAGAACGAACTGTGTGTTTTGTTGTAGTGAGGAAGAAGGAACTGTGTTTTGTTGTAGTGAGGAAGAAGGAACTATGTGTTTTGTTATAGTGACTGTTTTAAGAAAGAAGAAGCAATGTGTGTTTTTTATAGTGACTGTGTTAAGGAAGAAGAAATTATATGTTTTTGATACTGTCTGTGTTTAGGAAAAAGGAACTATATGTTTTGTTATAGTGACTGTGAAAAGGAAGGAGGAACTGTGTGTTTTGTTACATTGGTTACATTAGGAAAGGAGGAATTATATGTTTTGTTATAGTGATTGTGTTAGGGAAGGAACTATATGTTCTGTTATAGTGACTGTGTTAAAGAAGGAACTATATCTTTTGTTATAGTGACTGTGATAAGGAATGAGGAACTGTGTTCTTTGTTATAGTGACTGTGTTAGAGAAGGAACTGTGTGTTTTGTTATATTTGTTGTCTTAAGGAACGAGAAACTGTGTGTTTTCTTGTAGTGACTGTGTTGGGGAAAAATAAACTGTGTGTTTTGTTACAGTGAGTATGATAAGGAAAAAGGAACTGTGCGTTTTGTTGTAGTTATTGTCTTGAGGAAGAAGGAACTGTGTTTTGTTATAGTGAATATGATGAGGAAGAAGGAACTGTGTTTGTTGTAGTGACTATGATAAACAGGAAGGAACTGTGTTTTGGTATAGTGACTATGATAAGGAAGAAGTAACAGTGTTTTGTTGTAGTGACTATGATAAGGAAGATGAAACTATGTATTTTGTTATAGTGACTGTGTTAAGGAAGATGAAACTATGTGGTTTTGTTATAGTGAGGAAGAAGGAACTGTGTTTTGTTGTAGTGAGGAAGAAGGAACTATGTGTTTTGTTATAGTGACTGTTTTAAGGAAGAAGAAGCAATGTGTGTTTTTTATAGTGACTGTGTTAAGGAAGAAGAAATTATATGTTTTTGATACTGTCTGTGTTTAGGAACAAGGAACTATATCTTTTGTTATATTGACTGTGATAAGGAATGAGGAACTGTGTGTTTTGTTACAGTGATTATGATAAGGAAAAAGGAACTATGTGTTTTGTTGTAGTATTTGTGTTAAGGAAGAAGGAACTGTGTTTTGTTGTAGTGACTATGATAAGCAGGAAGGAACTGTGTTTTGGTATAGTGACTATGATAAGGAAGAAGGAACAGTGTTCTGTTGTAGTGACCATGATAAGGAAGAAGGAACAGTGTTTTGATGTGATGACTATGATATGGAAGAAGGAAATGTGTTTTCTTGTAGTGAGGAAGAAGGAACTGTGTTTTGTTGTAGTGACTGTGTTGGGGAAGAAGAAACTCTGTGTTTTGTTATAGTGACTATGATAAGGAAAAAGGAACTGTGTGTTTTGTTATAGTGACTATGATACGGAAAAAGGAACTATGTGTTTTGTTGTAGTGTTTGTGTTAAGGAAGAAGGAACTGTGTTTTGATGTAGTGACTATGATAAGAAAGAAGGAACTGTGTGTTTTGTTATAGTGACTGTCAAAGGGAAGGAGGAACTGTGTGTCTTGTTATAGTGACTGTGTTAGGAAAGAAGGAAATATGTGTATTGTCATAGTGACTGTGTTAAGGAAGATGAATTTATGTGTTTTGTTATAGTCACAAAAATTAAATAAGAAGGAACTATGTGTTTTGTTACAGTGACTGTGTGAAAGAAGGAACTATATGTTTTGTTATGGTGACTGTGTGAAAGAAGGAACTATATGTTTTGTTATAGTGACTGTGAAATGCAAGGGGGAATTCTGTGTTTTGTTATAGTGACTGTGAAAAGCAAGGAGGAACTCTGTGTTTTGTTATAGTGACTGTGTTAAAGAAGGAACTGTGTGTTTTGTTATAGTGACAGTGAAAAGGAAGGAGGAACTGTGTGTTTTGTTATAGTGACTGTGTTAAGGAAGAAGGAAGTATGTGTTTTGTCATAGTGACTGTGTTCAGGAAGAAGGAACTATGTGTTTTGGTATAGTGACTGTGTTAAGGAAGAAGAAACTGTGTGTTTTGTTATAGTGACTGTGTTAGGGAAGAAGGAAGTATTTGTTTTGTCATAGTGACTGTTCAGGAAGAAGGAACTATGTGTTTTGTTATAGTGACTGTGTTAGGGAAGAAGGAAGTATGTGTTTTGTTATGGTGACTGTGTTAAGGAAGAAAGAGCAATGTGTTTTGTTATAGTCATTATATTAAGGAAGAAGAAACTATGTGCTTTGTTATACTGACTGTGTGAAAGAAGGAACTATATGTTTTGTTATAGTGACTGTTAAAAGGAAGGAGGAACTGTATGTTTTGTTACATTGGTTACATCAGAAAAGGAGGAATTATATGTTTTGTTATAGTGATTATCTTAGGGAAGGAACTATATGTTCTGTTATAGTGACTTTGTTAAGGAAGGAACTATATCTTTTGTTATAGTGACTATGATAAGGAAGGAGGAACTGTGTGTTTTGTTGTAGTGACTGTGTTGTGGAAGAACAAACTGTGTGTTTTATTAAGTGACTATGATAAGGAAGAAGGAACTGTGTTTTGATGTAGTGACTATGATAAGGAAGAAGGAACTGTGTTTTGATGTAGTGACTATAATGAGGAAGAAAGAACTTTCTTTTGTTGTAGTGACTATGATAAGAAAGAAGGAACTGCGTTTTGTTATAGTGACTATGATAAGGAAGAAGGAACAGTGTTTTGTTGAAGTGACTATGATAAGGAATAAGGAACTGTGTTTTGTTGTAGTGACTATGATAAAAAGAAGGAACTGTGTATTGTTATAGTGACTATGATATGGAAAAAGGAACTGTGTGTTTTGTTGTAGTGACGAAGTAGGAACTCTGTTTAGTTGTAGTGAGGAAGAAGGAACTATCTTTTGCTGTAGTGACTATGATAAGGAAGAAGGAACTGTGTTTTGTTTTAGTGACTATGATAAGGAAGAAGGAAGTGTGTTTTGTTGTGGTGACTATAATAAGGAAGAATGAACTGTGTTTTGTTGTAGGTACTATGATAAGGAAGAAGGAACTGTGTTTTGTTGTAGTGACTATGATAGGGAAGAAGGAACTATGTGTTTTGTTATAGTGACTGTTTTAAGGAAGAAGGAGTAATGTGTTTTTTATAATGACTGTGTTAAGGAAGAATGAACTATGTTTTGTTGTAGTGAGGAAGAAGGAACTTTGTTTTGTTGTAGTGAGAAAGAAGGCACTGTGTTTTGTTGTAGTGACTATGATAAGGAAGAAGGAACTGTGTTTTGTTGTAGTTACTATGATAAGGAAGAAGGAACTGTGTTTTGTTATAGTGACTATGATAAGGAAGAAGGAACTATATCTTTTGTTATAGTGACTATGATAAGGAAGGAGGAACTGTGTGTTTTGTTGTAGTGACTGTGTTGGGGAAGAACAAACTGTGTGTTTTGTTGTAGTGACTATGATAAGGAAGAAGGAACTGTGTTTTGTTATAGGGACTATGATAAATAAGAAGGAACTATGTGTTTTGTTATAGTGACTGTGTGAAAGAAAGAACTATATGTTTTGTTGTAGTGACTATGATAGGGAAGAAGGAACAGTGTTTGTTGTAGTGAGGAAGAGAGAACTGTGTTTTGTTGTAGTGACTATGATAAGGAAGAAGGAACTGTGTTTTGTTGTAGTTACTATGATAAGGAAGGAGGAACTGTGTTGTTTTTTATAGTGACTGTGTGAATGAAAGAACTATATGTTTTGTTATAGTGACTGTGTTAAAGAAGTAACTGTGTGTTTTGTTATGGTAACAGTGAAAAGGAAGGAGGAACTGTGTGTTTTGTTATAGTGACTGTGTTAGTGAAGAAGGAAGTATGTGTTTTGTTATAGTGACGGTGTTAGGGAAGAAGGAAGTATGTGTTTTGTTATGGTGACTGTGTTAATAAGAAGAAACTATGTGTTTTCTTATAGTGACTGTATTAAGGAAGAAGAAAATGTGTGTTTTGTTTTAGTAACTGTGTTAAGGAAGAAGCAACTATATGTTTTGTTATAGTGACTGTGTTAAGGAAGAAGGAGCAATGTGTTTTTTATAATGACTGTGTTAAGGATGAATGAACTATATGTTTTGTTATAGTGACTGTGAAAAGGAAGGAGGAACTGTGTGTTTTATTACATTGGTTACATTAGGAAAGGAGAAATTATATGTTTTGTTATAGTGATTGTGTGAGGGAAGGAACTATATGTTCTCTTATAGTGACTTTGTCAAAGAAGGAACTATATCTTTTGTTATAGTGACTATGATAAGGAAGGAGGAACTGTGTGTTTTGTTATAGTGACTGTGTTAGAGAAGGAACTGTGTGTTTTGTTGTAGTGACTGTGTTGTGGAAGAACAAACTGTGTGTTTTATTAAGTGACTATGATAAGGAAGAAGGAACTGTGTTTTGATGTAGTGACTATGATAAGGAAGAAGGAACTGTGTTTTGATATAGTGACTATAATGAGGAAGAAAGAACTTTCTTTTGTTGTAGTGACTATGATAAGAAAGAAGGAACTGCGTTTTGTTATAGTGACTATGATAAGGAAGAAGGAACAGTGTTTTGTTGAAGTGACTATGATAAGGAATAAGGAACTGTGTTTTGTTGTAGTGACTATGATAAAAAGAAGGAACTGTGTATTGTTATAGTGACTATGATATGGAAAAAGGAACTGTGTGTTTTGTTGTAGTGACGAAGTAGGAACTCTGTTTAGTTGTAGTGAGGAAGAAGGAACTATCTTTTGCTGTAGTGACTATGATAAGGAAGAAGGAACTGTGTTTTGTTTTAGTGACTATGATAAGGAAGAAGGAAGTGTGTTTTGTTGTGGTGACTATAATAAGGAAGAATGAACTGTGTTTTGTTGTAGGTACTATGATAAGGAAGAAGGAACTGTGTTTTGTTGTAGTGACTATGATAGGGAAGAAGGAACTATGTGTTTTGTTATAGTGACTGTTTTAAGGAAGAAGGAGTAATGTGTTTTTTATAATGACTGTGTTAAGGAAGAATGAACTATGTTTTGTTGTAGTGAGGAAGAAGGAACTGTGTTTTGTTGTAGTGAGAAAGAAGGCACTGTGTTTTGTTGTAGTGACTATGATAAGGAAGAAGGAACTGTGTTTTGTTGTAGTTACTATGATAAGGAAGAAGGAACTGTGTTTTGTTATAGTGACTATGATAAGGAAGAAGGAACTATATCTTTTGTTATAGTGACTATGATAAGGAAGGAGGAACTGTGTGTTTTGTTGTAGTGACTGTGTTGGGGAAGAACAAACTGTGTGTTTTGTTGTAGTGACTATGATAAGGAAGAAGGAACTGTGTTTTGTTATAGGGACTATGATAAATAAGAAGGAACTATGTGTTTTGTTATAGTGACTGTGTGAAAGAAAGAACTATATGTTTTGTTGTAGTGACTATGATAGGGAAGAAGGAACAGTGTTTGTTGTAGTGAGGAAGAGAGAACTGTGTTTTGTTGTAGTGACTATGATAAGGAAGAAGGAACTGTGTTTTGTTGTAGTTACTATGATAAGGAAGGAGGAACTGTGTTGTTTTTTATAGTGACTGTGTGAATGAAAGAACTATATGTTTTGTTATAGTGACTGTGTTAAAGAAGTAACTGTGTGTTTTGTTATGGTAACAGTGAAAAGGAAGGAGGAACTGTGTGTTTTGTTATAGTGACTGTGTTAGTGAAGAAGGAAGTATGTGTTTTGTTATAGTGACGGTGTTAGGGAAGAAGGAAGTATGTGTTTTGTTATGGTGACTGTGTTAATAAGAAGAAACTATGTGTTTTCTTATAGTGACTTTGTCAAAGAAGGAACTATATCTTTTGTTATAGTGACTATGATAAGGAAGGAGGAACTGTGTGTTTTGTTTTAGTAACTGTGTTAAGGAAGAAGCAACTATATGTTTTGTTATAGTGACTGTGTTAAGGAAGAAGGAGCAATGTGTTTTTTATAATGACTGTGTTAAGGATGAATGAACTATATGTTTTGTTATAGTGACTGTGAAAAGGAAGGAGGAACTGTGTGTTTTATTACATTGGTTACATTAGGAAAGGAGAAATTATATGTTTTGTTATAGTGATTGTGTGAGGGAAGGAACTATATGTTCTCTTATAGTGACTTTGTCAAAGAAGGAACTATATCTTTTGTTATAGTGACTATGATAAGGAAGGAGGAACTGTGTGTTTTGTTATAGTGACTGTGTTAGAGAAGGAACTGTGTGTTTTGTTGTAGTGACTGTGTTGGTGAAGAACAAACTGTGTGTTTTGTTAAGTGACTATGATAAGGAAAAAGGAACTGTGCGTTTTGTTGTAGTTATTGTCTTGAGGAAAAAGGAACTGTGTTTTGTTGTAGTGACTATGATAAGGAAGAAGGAACTGTGTTTTGATGTAGTGGGGAAGAAAGAACTGTGTTTTGTTGTTGTGACCATGATGAGGAAGAAAAAAACTGTGTTTTGTTGTACTGACTATAATGAGGAAGAAAGAACTTTGTTTTGTTGAAGTGACTATGATAAGAAAGAAGGAACTGTGTTTTGTTATAGTGACTATGATAAGGAAGAAGGAACTGTGTTTTGTTGTAGTGACTATGATAAAAAAGAAGAAACTGTGTTTTGTTATAGGTACTATGAGAAGGAAAAAGGAACAGTGTTTTGTTGAAGTGACTATGATAAGGAAGAAGGAACTGTGTTTTGTTTTAGTAACTATGATAAAAAAGAAGGAACTGTGTTTTGTTATAGTGACTATGATAAAGAAAAAGGAACTGTGTGTTTTGTTGTAGTGAGGAAGAAAGAACTGTGTTTTGCTGTAGTGACTATGATAAGGAAGAAGGAACTGTGTTTTGTTTTAGTGACTATGATAAGGAAGAAGGAACTGTGGTTTGTGTAGTGACTATGATAAGAAAGAAGGAACAGTGTTTTGTTATAGTGACTATGATAAGGAAGAAGGAACAGTGTTTTGTTGAAGTGACTATGATAAGGAAGAAGGAACTATGTTTTGTTGTAGTAACTATGATAAAAAAAAGGAACTGTGTTTTGTTATAGTGACTATGATTAGGAAAAAGGAACTGTGTGTTTTGTTGTAGTGAGGAAGAAGGAACTGTGTTTAGTTGTAGTGAGGAAGAAGTAACTGTCTTTTGCTGTAGTGACTATGATAAGGAAGAAGGAACTGTGGTTTGTGTAGTGACTATGATAAGAAAGAAGGAACAGTGTTTTGTTATAGTGACTATGATAAGGAAGAAGGAACAGTGTTTTGTTGAAGTGACTATGATAAGGAAGAAGGAACTGTGTTTTGTTGTAGTAACTATGATAAAAAAGAAGGAACTGTGTTTTGTTATAGTGACTATGATAAGGAAAAAGGAACTGTGTGTTTTGTTGTAGTGAGGAAGAAGGAACTGTGTTTAGTTGTAGTGAGGAAGAAGTAAATGTCTTTTGCTGTAGTGACTATGATAAGGAAGAAGGAACAGTGTTTTGTTGTAGTGACTATGATAAGGAAGAAGGAACAGTGTTTTGTTGTAGTGAGGAAGAAGGAAGTGTGTTTAGTTGTAGTGACTATGATAAGGAAGAAGGAATTGTGTTTTTTTTTGTAGTGACTATGATAAGGAAGAAGGAACTGTGTTTTGTTGTAGTGACTATGATATGGAAGATGAAACTATGTGTTTTGTTATAGTGACTATGTGAAGGAAGAAGAATATATGTGTTTTGTTATAGTCACAAAAGTTAAGGAAGAAGAAACTATGTGTTTTGTTATAGTGACTGTGAAAAGCAAGGAGGAACTATGTGTTTTGTTATAGTGACTGTGAAAAGCAAGGAGGAACTGTGTGTTAGTGACTGTGTTAAAGAAGGAACTGTGTGTCTTGTTATAGTGACAGTGAAAATGAAGGAGGAACTGTGTGTTTTGTTATAGTGACTGTTTTAGGGAAAAAGGAAGTATGTGTTTTGTCATAGTGACTGTGTTAAGAAAGAAGAAAACGTGTGTTTTGTTGTAGTAACTGTGTTAAGGAAGAAGCAACTATGTGTTTTGTTATAGTGACTGTGTTAAGGAAGAAGAAACTATGTATTTTATTATAGTGACTGTGAAAAGGAAGGAGGAACTGTGTGTTTTGTTACATTGGTTACATTAGGAAAGGAGGAATTATATGTTTTGTTATAGTAATTGTGTTATAAAAGGAACGATATGTTTTGTTATAGTGACTATGTTAAAGAAGGAACTATATGTTCTGTTATAGTGACTGTGTTAAAGAAAGAACTATATCTTTTGTTATAGTGACTGTGATAAGGAATGTGGAACTGTGTGTTTTGTTACAGTGATTATGATAAAGAAAGAGGAACTGTGCGTTTTGTTGTAGTTATTGTCTTGAGAAAGAAGGAACTGTGTTTTGTTGTAGTGACTATGATAAGCAGGAAGGAACTTTGTTTTGGTATAGTGACTATGATGAGGAAGAAGGAACAGTGTTTTGTTGTAGTGACTATGATAAGGAAGAAGGAACTGTGTTTTGTTGTAGTGACTATGATAAGGAAAAAGGAACTGTGTTATCTTGAAGTGAGGAAGAAGGAACTGTGGTTTGTTGTAGTGACTATAATAAGGAAGAAGGAACTTTGTTTTGTTGTAGTGACTATGATAACGAAGAAGGAACTGTGTTTTGTTGTAGTCACTATGATAGGGAAGAAGGAACAATGTTTTGTTGTAGTGAGGAAGAATGAACTGTGTTTTGTTGTAGTGAGAAAGAAGACACTGTGTTTTGTTGGAGTGACTGTGTTAAGGAAGAAGAAACTATGTGTTTTTTACAGTGACTGTGTTAAGGAAGAAGGAAATGTGTGTTTTGGTATAGTAACTGTGTTAAGGAAGACGGAATTGTGTGTTTTGTTGTAGTGAGAAAGAAGGACCTGTGTTTTGTTGTAGTGACTGTGTTAAGGAACAAGCAACTATGTATTTTGTTATAGTGACTGTGTTAAGGAAGAAGGAAATGTGTGTTTTGTTATAATAACTGTGTTAAGGAAGACGGAATTGTGTGTTTTGTTATAGTGACTGTGTTAGGGAAGAAGGAAGTATGTGTTTTGTTATGGTCACTGTGTTAAAGAAGAAGCAACTATATGTTTTGTTATAGTGACTGTGAAAAGGAAGGAGGAACTGTGTGTTTTGTTATATTGGTTACATTAGGAAAGTAGGAATTATATGTTTTGTTATAGTGACTGTGTTATAAAAGGAACGATATGTTTTGTTATAGTGACTGTGTTAAAGAAGGAACTATATGTTTTGTTATAGTGACTGTGATAAAGAAGGAACTGTGTTTTGTTATAGTAACAGTGAAAAGGAAGGAGGAACTGTGTGTTTTGTTATAGTGATAGTGTTAGTGAAGAAGGAAGTATGTGTTTTGTCATAGTGACTGTGTTAAGGAAGAGGGAACTGTGTGTTTTGTTATAGTAACTGTGTTAAGGAAGAAGCAACTATATGTTTTGTTATAGTGACTGTGTTAAAGAAGAAGGAACTGTGTGTTTTGTTATTGTGACTGTGTTAAGGAAGAAGAAACTGTGTTTTGTTTATAGTGACTATGATAAGGAAGAAAGAACTATGTGTTTTGTTATAGTGACTTTGTGAAGGAAGAAGAAGGAATGTGTTTTGTTATAGTGACTATGTTAAGGAAGAAGGAACCATGTGTTTTGTTATAGTGACTGTGAAAAGGAAGGAGGAACTGTGTGTTTTGTTATAGTGACTGTGTTAAAGAAGGAACTGTGTGTTTTGTTATAGTGACTGTGAAAAGGAAGGAGGAACTGTGTGTTTTGTTATAGTGACTGTTTTAAGGAAGAAAGAAAGTGTGTTTTTGTTATAGTGACTGTGTTAAGGAAGAAGAAACTGTGTGTTTTGTTGTAGTGACTGTGTTAAGGAAGAAGAAACTGTGTGTTTTGTTATAGTGACTGTGATAAGGAAGAAGAAACTGTGTGTTTTGTTATAGTGACTGTGAAAGGAAGGAGGAACTGTGTTTTGTTATAGTGACTATGATTAGGAAAGGAGGAACTGTGTGTTTTGTTGATAGTGAACTGTGTTATAAAAGGAACGAACTGTGTTTTGTTATAGTGACTATGTTAAAGAAAGGAACTATGTGTTTTGTTATAGTGACTATGTTAAGGAAGAAAGAACTGTGTGTTTTGTTATAGTGACTGTGATAAGGAAGAAGGAACTGTGTTTTGTTACAGTGACTATGATAAAGAAAGAGGAACTGTGTTGTAGTTTTCTAATAAGTGACTGTGTTTTGTTGTAGTGGGAAGAAGGAACTGTGTGTTTTGTTATAGTGACTATGATAAGGAAGAAGGAACAGTGTTTTGTTATACTGACTATGATAAGGAAGAAGGAACTGTGTGTTTTGTTGTAGTGAGGAAGAAGGAACTGTGTTTTGTTGTAGTGAGGAAGAAAGGAACTGTGTTTTGTTATAGTGACTATTATAAGGAAGAAGGAACTGTGTTTTTTTTATAGTGAGTGACTATGATAGTGAGGAAGAAGGAACTGTGTGTTTGTTACATAGTGACTATGATAAGGAAGAAGGAACTGTGTTTTGTTGTGTTAGTGACTATGTTCTGTTATAAGGAAGAAGGAACTGTGTTTTGTTGTAGTGACTATGATAAGGAAGAAGAAACTGTGTGTTTGTTATAGTGACTATGATAAGGAAGAAGGAACTGTGTTTTTGTTATAGTGACTATGATAAGGAAGAAGGAACTATGTGTTTTGTTGTAGTGACTATGATAAGGAAGAAGGAACTGTGTTTTGTAGTAGTGAGAAAGAAGGCACTGTGTTTTGTTGTAGTGACTATGATAAGGAACTAGGAACTGTGTTTTGTTATACTGACTATGATTACGAAGAATGAACTGTGTTTTGTTATAGTGACTATGATAAAGAAAAGCGAACTGTGTGTTTTGTTATAGTGACTATGATAAGGAAAAAGGAAATGTGTTTTGTTTATAGTGACTATGATAAGGAAGAAGGAACTGTGTGTTTTGTTGTAGTGAGGAAGAAGGAACTGTGTTTAGTTGTAGTGAGGAAGAAAGAACTGTGTTTAGTTGTAGTGACTATTATAAGGAAGAAGGAACTGTGTGTTTTGTTATAGTGACTATGATAAGGAAGAAGGAACTGTGTTTTGTTATAGTGACTGTGTTAAGGAAGAAGGAAACTATGTGTTTTGTTATAGTGACTGTGTGAAGGAAGAAGAATATATGTGTTTTGTTATAGTCACAAAAATTAAGGAAGAAGGAACTATGTGTTTTGTTATAGTCATTATATTAAGGAAGAAGGAACTATGTGTTTTGTTATAGTGACTGTGTGAAAGAAGGAAGTATATGTTTGGTTATAGTGACTGTGAAAAGCAAGGAGGAACTGTGTGTTTTGTTATAGTGACTGTGTTAAAGAAGGAACTGTGTGTTTTGTTACAGTGACTGTGTTAGGGAAGAAGGAAGTATGTGTTTTGTTATAGTGACTGTGTTAAGGAAGAAGAAAACGTGTGTTTTGTTATAGTGACTGTGTTAAGGAAGAAGAAACTATGTGTTTTGTTATAGTGACTGTGTTAAGGAAGAAGGAACTGTGTGTTTTGTTATAGTGACTGTGTTAAGGAAGAAGGAACTATGTGTTTTGTTATAGTGACTGTTTTAAGGAAGAAGGAGCAATGTGTTTTTCATAGTGACTGTGTTAAGGAAGAAGAAATTATACGTATTGTGATAGTGACTGTGTCAAGGAAGAAGGAACTATGTGTTTTGTTATAGTGACTGTGAAAAGGAAGGAGGAACTGTTTGTTTTGTTACATTGGTTACATTAGGAAAGGAGGAATTATATGTTTTGTTATAGTGATTGTCTGTGTTATAAAAAGGAACGATAACTGTTTTTTGTTATAGTGACTATGTTAAAGAAGGAACTATATGTTTTGTTATAGTGACTGTGTTTTGAAAAGAAGGAACTTGTGTTTTTTGTTGTAGAACTATGTGTTTTTTTGTTATAGTGACTGTGATAAGGAAGAAGGAACTGTGTTTTGTTATAGTGACTATGTGTGTTTTGTTATAGTGACTATGATAAGGAAGAAGGAACTGTGTGTTTTGTTGTAGTGATGTGTCTTGTAGTGACTATGAAGAAGGAACTGTGTTTTGTTATAGTGACTATGATAAGGAAGGAAGGAACTGTGTGTTTTATGATATAGTGACTAAGGAAGAAGGAACTGTGATGAGGAAGAAGGAACTGTGTTTTGTTGTAGTGACTATGATAAGGAAGAAGGAACTGTGTTTTGTTGTAAGTGACTATGATAAGGAAGAAGGAACTGTGTTTTGTTGTAGTGACTATGATAAGGAAGAAGGAACTGTGTTTTGTTGTAGTGACTATGATAGTGAAGAAGGAACAGTGTTTTGTTGTAGTGACTATGATAAGGAAGAAGGAACAGTATTTTGTTATAGTGAGGAAGAATGAACTGTGTTTTGTTGTAGTGAGAAAGAAGGCACTGTGCTTTGTTATAGTGACTGTGTTAAGGAAGAAGAAACTATGTGCTTTGTTATAGTGACTGTGTTAAGGAAGAAGGAATTGTGTTAAACAAAAAAAAACTTTGTTTTGTTATAGTGACTGTGTGTGTGGGAACTGTGAAGGAAAACTGGAAGTATGTGTTTTGTTATGATGACTGTGTTAAGGAAGAAGAAACTATGTGTTTTGTTACATTGGTTACATTCGGAAAGGAGAAATTATATGTTTTGTTATAGTGACTGTGTTAAAGAAGGAACTGTGTTTTGTTATAGTGACGGTGCTATAAGGAAGAAGGAACTGTGTGTTTGTTATAGTGACTGTGGTGATAGTGACTGTGTTATAGTGAAGAAAAGAAAACTGTGTGTTTTGTTATAGTGACTGTGTTAAGGAAGGAAGAAGTGACTGTGAAAAGGAAGGAGGAACTGTGTTTTTGTTATAGTGACTGTGTTAAGGAAGAAGCAACTATATGTTTTGTTATAGTGACTGTGTTAAGGAAGAAGGAACTGTGTGTTTTGTTATTGTGACTGTGTTAAGGAAGAAGGAACTATGTGTTTTGTTATAGTGACTGTTTTAAGGAAGAAGGAGCAATGTGTTTTTTATAGTGACTGTGTTAAATAAGAATTAACTATATGTTTTGTTATAGTGACTGTGAAAAGGAAAAAGGAACTGTGTGTTTTGTTACATTGGTTACATTCGGAAAGGAGAAATTATATGTTTTGTTATGCTGTTTGTGTGAGGGAAGGAACTATATGTTCTGTTCTAGTGACTGTGTTAAAGAAGGAACAATATCTTTTGTTATAGTGACTGTGATAAGGAAGGAGGAAGGAACTGTGTGTTTTGTTATAGTGATTGTGTTAGAGAAAGAACTGTGTGTTCTGTTGTAGTGACTGTGTTGGGGAAGAACAAGCTGTGTGTTTTCTTACAGTGAGTATGATAAGGAAAAAGGAACTGTGCGTTTTGTTGTAGTGACTATGATAAGGAAGAAGGAACTGTGTTTTGGTATAGTGACTATGATGAGGAAGAAGGAACTGTGTTTTGTTGTAGTGAGGAAGAAGGAACTGTGGTTTGTTGTAGTGACTATGATAGGGAAGAAGGAACAGTGTTTTGTTGTAGTGACTATGATAAGGAAGAAAAAACAATGTTTTGTTGTAGTAACTATAATAAGGAAGAAGGAACTGTGTTTTGTTGTAGTGACTATGATAAGGAAGTAGGAACTGTGTTTTGTTATTGTGACTATGATTACGAAGAATGAACTGTGTTTTGTTGTAGTGAGAAAGAAGGCACTGTGTTTTGTTGTAGTGACTGTGTTAAGGAAGAAGAAACTATGTGCTTTGTTATAGTGACTGTGTTAAGGAAGAAGGAAATGTGTGTTTTGTTATAGTAACTGTGTTAAGGAAGACGGAATTGTGTGTTTTGTTATAGTGACTGTGTTAGGGAAAAAGGAAGTATGTGTTTTGTTATAGTGACTGTGTTAAGGAAGAAGAAACTATGTGTTTTGTTATAGTGACTGTGTTAAGAAAGAAGAACCATATGTTTTGTTATAGTGACTGTGAAAGGAAGAAGGAACTGTGTGTTTTGTTATATTGGTTACATTAGGAAAGTAGGAATTATATGTTTTGTTATAGTGACTGTGTTATAAAAGGAACGATATGTTTTGTTATAGTGACTGTGTTATAAAAGGAACGATATGTTTTGTTATAGTGACTGTGTTAAAGAAGGAACTATATGTTTTGTTATAGTGACTGTGTTAAAGAAGAAACTGTGTTTTGTTATAGTAACAGTGAAAAGGAAGGAGAAACTGTGTGTTTTGTTATAGTGACTGTGTTAGTGAAGAAAGAAGTATGTGTTTTGTCATAGTGACTGTGTTAAGGAAGAGGGAACTGTGTGTTTTGTTATAGTGACGGTGCTAGGGAAGAAGGAAGTATGTTGTTTGTTATAGTGACTGTTTTAAGAAAGAAGGAGCAATGTGTTTTTATAGTGACTGTGTTAAGGAAGAATGAACTATATGTTTTGTTATAGTGACTGTGAAAAGGAAGGAGGAACTGTGTGTTTTGTTACATTGGTTACATTCGGAAAGGAGAAATTATATGTTTTGTTATAGTGTTTGTGTGAGGGAAGGAATTATATGTTCTGTTCTAGTGACTGTGTTAAAGAAGGAACAATATCTTTTGTTATAGTGACTGTGATAAGGAAGGAGGAACTGTGTGTTTTGTTATAGTGACTGTGTTAGAGAAAGAACTGTGTGTTCTGTTGTAGTGACTGTGTTGGGGAAGATCAAACTGTGTGTTTTGTTACAGTGAGTATGATAAGGAAGAAGGAACTGTGTTTTGTTGTAGTGAGGAAGAAGGAACTGTGGTTTGTTGTAGTGACTATGATAAGTAAGAAGGAACTGTGTTTTGTTGTAGTGACTATGATAGGGAACAAGGAACAGTGTTTTGTCGTAGTGACTATTATAAGGAAGAAAAAACAGTGTTTTGTTGTAGTTAGGAAGAAGGAACTGTGTTTTGTTGTAGTGAGAAAGAAGGCACTGTGTTTTGTTGTAGTGACTATGATAAGGAAGTAGGAACTGTGTATTGTTATAGTGACTATGATTACGAAGAATGAACTGTGTTTTCTAATTGTGACTGTGTTGGGGAAGAACAAACTGTGTGTTTTGTTATAGTGACTATGATAAGGAAAAAGGAACTGTGTTTTGTTGAAGTGACTATGATAAGTAAGAAGGAACTGTGTGTTTTGTTGTAGTGAGGAAGAAGGAACTGTGTTTAGTTGTAGTGAGGAAGAAAGAACTGTGTTTAGTTGTAGTGACTGTGTTAAGGAAGAAGGAAATGTGTGTTTTGTTATTGTAACAGTGTTAAGGAAGAAGGAAGTATGTGTTTTGTTATGGTGACTGTGTTAAGGAAGAAGAAACTATGTATTTTCTTATAGTGACTGTGTTAAGGAAGAAGCAACTATATGTTTTGTTATAGTGACTGTGTTAAGGAAGAAGAAAATGTGTGTTTTGTTATAGTGACTGTGTTAAGGAAGATGAAACTATGTGTTTTGTTATAGTGACTATGTTAAGGAAGGAACTATATGTTTTGTTATAGTGACAGTGCAAATGAAGGAGGAACTGTGTGTTTTGTTACAGTGACTGTTTTAGGAAAGAAGGAAGTATGTGTTTTGTCATAGTGATTGTGTTAATGAAGAAGAAAACGTGTGTTTTGTTATAGTAACTGTGTTAAGGAAGAAGCAACTATGTGTTTTGTTATAGTGACTGTGTTGAGGAAGAAGGAACTGTGTGTTTTGTTATTGTGACTGTGTTAAGGAAAAAGGAACTATGTGTTTTGTTATAGTGACTGTGTTAAAGAAGAGGGAACTGTGTTTTATTATTGTGACTGTTTTAAGGAAGAAGGAACAATGTGTTTTTTATAGTGACTGTGTTAAGGAAGAAGAAATTATATATTTTGTGATAGTGACTGAGTTAAAGAAAGAACTATATCTTTTGTTATATTGACTGTGATAAGGAATGTGGAACTGTGTGTTTTGTTATAGTGACTGTGTTAGAGAAGGAACTGTCTGTTTTGTTATATTTGTTCTCTTAAGGAAGTAAAAAATTGTGTGTTTTGTTGTAGTGACTTTGTTGGGGAAGAATAAACTGTGTGTTTTGTTACAGTGACTATGATAAGGAAAAAGGAACTGTGCGTTTTTTTGTAGTTATTGTCTTCAAGAAGAAAGAACTGTGCTTTGTTGTAGTGACTATGATAAGGAAGAAGCAACTGTGTTTTCTTGTAGTGACTATGATGAGGACGAAGGAACTGTGTTTTGTTGTAGTGACTATAATAAAAAAGAAGGAACTGTGTTTTGTTGTAGTGACTATGATAAGCAGGAAGGAACTGTGTTTTGGTATAGTGACTACGATGAGGAAGAAGGAACAGTGTTTTGTTGTAGTGACTATGATAAGGAAGAAGGAACTGTGTTTTCTTGAAGTGAGGAAGAAGGAACTGTGGTTTGTTGTAGTGACTATGATGAGGAAGAAGGAACTTTGTTTTGTTGTAGTGACTATGATAAGGAAGAAGCAACTGTGTTTGTTGTAATCACTATGATAGGGAAGAAGGAACAGTATTTTGTTGTAGTGAAGAAGAAGGAACTGTGTTTTGTTGTAGTGAGAAAGAAGACACTGTGTTTTGTTGTAGTGACTGTGTTAAGGAAGAAGGAAATGTGTGTTTTGTTATAGTAACAGTGTTAAGGAAGAAGGAAGTATGTGTTTTGTTATGGTGACTGTGTTAAGGAAGAAGAAACTATGTATTTTCTTATAGTGACTGTGTTAAGGAAGAAGCAACTATATGTTTTGTTATAGTGACTGTGTTAAGGAAGAAGAAAGTGTGTGTTTTGTTATAGTGACTGTGTTAAGGAAGATGAAACTATGTGTTTTGTTATAGTGACTATTTTAAGGAAGGAACTATATGTTTTGTTATAGTGACTGTGTTAAAGAAGGAACTATATGTTTTGTTATAGTAACAGTGAAGAGGATGGAGAAACTGTGTGTTTTGTTATAGTGACTGTGTTAGTGAAGAAGGAAGTATGTGTTTTGTCATAGTGACGGTGCTAGGGAAGAAGGAAGTATGTGTTTTGTTATAGTCATTATATTAAGGAAGAAGGAACTGTGTGTTTTGTTATAGTGACTGTGTGAAAGAAGGAACTATATGTTTTGTTATAGTGACTGTGAAAAGCATGGAGGAACTGTGTGTTTTATTATAGTGACTGTGTTAAAGAAGGAACTGTGTGTTTTATTATAGTGACTGTGTTAAAGAAGGAACTGTGTGTTTTGTTATAGTGACAGTGCAAATGAAGGAGGAACTGTGTGTTTTGTTACAGTAACTGTTTTAGGAAAAAAGGAAGTATGTGTTTTGTCATAGTGATTGTGTTAAGGAAGAAGAAAACGTGTGTTTTGTTATAGTAACTGTGTTAAGGAAGAAGCAACTATGTGTTTTGTTATAGTGACTGTGTTAAGGAAGAAGGAATTGTGTGTTTTATTATTGTGACTGTGTTAAGGAAGAAGGAACGACGTGTTTTGTTATAGTGACTGTTTTAAGGAAGAAGGAACAATGTGTTTTTTATAGTGACTGTGTTAAGGAAGAAGAAATTATATATTTTGTGATAGTGACTGTGTTAAAGAAAGAACTATATCTTTTGTTATATTGACTGTGATAAGGAATGTGGAACTGTGTGTTTTGTTATAGTGACTGTGTTAGAGAAGGAACTGTCTGTTTTGTTATATTTGTTCTCTTAAGGAAGTAAAAATTGTGTGTTTTGTTGTAGTGACTTTGTTGGGGAAGAATAAACTGTTTGTTTTGTTACAGTGACTATGATAAGGAAGAAGCAACTGTGTTTTCTTGTAGTGACTATGATGAGGACGAAGGAACTGTGTTTTGTTGTAGTGACTATAATAAAAAAGAAGGAACTGTGTTTTGTTGTAGTGACTATGATAAGCAGGAAGGAACTGTGTTTTGGTATAGTGACTACGATGAGGAAGAAGGAACAGTATTTTGTTGTAGTGACTATGATAAGGAAGAAGGAACTGTGTTTTCTTGAAGTGAGGAAGAAGGAACTGTGGTTTGTTGTAGTGACTATGATGAGGAAGAAGGAACTTTGTTTTGTTGTAGTGACTATGATAAGGAAGAAGGAACTGTGTTTGTTGTAATCACTATGATAGGGAAGAAGGAACAGTGTTTTGTTGTAGTGAAGAAGAAGGAACTGTGTTTTGTTGTAGTGAGAAAGAAGACACTGTGTTTTGTTGTAGTGACTGTGTTAAGGAAGAAGGAAATGTGTGTTTTGTTATAGTAACAGTGTTAAGGAAGAAGGAAGTATGTGTTTTGTTATGGTGACTGTGTTAAGGAAGAAGAACCATGTATTTTCTTTATAGTGACTGTGTTAAGGAAAAGGGAACCATATGTTTTGTTATAGTGACTGTGTTAAGGAAGAAGAAAATGTGTGTTTTGTTATAGTGACTGTGTTAAGGAAGATGAAACTATGTGTTTTGTTATAGTGACTATGTTAAGGAAGGAACTATATGTTTTGTTATAGTGACTGTGTTAAAGAAGGAACTATATGTTTTGTTATAGTGACTGTGTTAAAGAAGGAACTATATGTTTTGTTATAGTGACTGTGTTAAAGAAGGTACGATATGTTTTGTTATAGTGACTGTGTTAAAGAAGGAACTATATGTTTTGTTATAGTGACTGTGTTAAGGAAGAAGGAACTATGTGTTTTGTTATAGTGACTGTGTTAAGGAAGAAGAAATTGTGTGTTTTGTTATAGTGACTGTGTTAAGGAAGATGAAACTATGTGTTTTGTTATAGTGACTATGTTAAGGAAGAAGAATATATGTGTTTTTTATTGTCACTATATTAAGGAAGAAGGAACTATATGTTTTGTTATAGTCATTATATTAAGGAAGAAGGAACTATGTGTTTTGTTATAGTTATTATGTGAAAGAAGAAACTATATGTTTTTTTATAGTGACTATGTTAAGGAAGACGAAACTGTGTGTTTTGTTATAGTGACTGTGTTAAAGAAAGAACCATATGTTTTGTTATAGTGACTGTGAAGAGGAAGGAGGAACTGTGTGTTTTGTTTTATTGGTTACATTAGGTAAAGAGGAACCATGTGTTTTTGTTATAGTGACTGTGTTAAGGAAGAAGGAAGCATGTGTTTTGTTATAGTGACTGTGCTAAAGAAGGAACTGTGTGTTTTTTTATAGTGACTGTGTTAGGGAAGAAGGAAGTGTGTTTTGTTATAGTGACTGTGTTAAGGAAGAAGGAACTGTGTGTTTTGTTTTAGTGATTGTGTTAGGGAAGAAAGAAGTATGTATTTTTTTATAGTGACTGTGTTAAGGAAGAAGAAACCATGTGTTTTGTTGTAGTGACTGTGAAAAGGAAGAAACAATGTGTTTTGTTATAGTGAGTGAGAAAAGGAATTAGGAACTGTGTGTTTTGTTTTATTGGTTATATTGGGAAAAGAGGAACTATATGTTTTGTTATAGTGACTGTGTTAAGGAAGAAGAAACTATTTGTTTTGTTATAGTATCTGTGTTAAGGAAGAAGAAATTGTGTTTTGTTATAGTGACTGTTTTAAGGAAGAAGAAACCATGTGTTTTGTTATAGTGACTGTGTTCAGGAAGAAGAAACTATGTGTTTTGTTGTAGTGACTGTGAAAAGGAAGAAACAATGTGTTTTGTTATAGTGAGTGAGAAAAGGAATTAGGAACTGTGTGTTTTGTTTTATTGGTTATATTGGGAAAAGAGGAACTATATGTTTTGTTATAGTGACTGTGTTAAGGAAGAAAGAACTATATGTTTTGTTATAGTGACTGTGTTAGGGAAGAAGAAACTATGTTTTGTTATAGTGACTGTGTTCAGGAAGAAGAAACTATGTGTTTTGTTGTAGTGACTGTGAAAAGGAAGAAACTATGTGTTTTGTTATCGTGAGTGAGAAAAGGAATTAGGAACTGTGTGTTTTGTTATCGTGAGTGAGAAAAGGAATTAGGAACTGTGTGTTTTGTTTTATTGGTTATATTGGGAAAAGAGGAACTATATGTTTTGTTATAGTGACTGTGTTAAGGAAGAAGAAACTATTTGTTTTGTTATAGTATCTGTGTTAAGGAAGAAGAAATTGTGTTTTGTTATAGTGACTGTGTTAAGGAAGAAAGAACTATATGTTTTGTTATAGTGACTGTGTTAAGGAAGAAAGAACTATATGTTTTGTTATAGTGACTGCGTTAGGGAAGAAGAAACTATGTTTTGTTATAGTGACTGTGAAAAGGAAGGAGAAACTGTGTGTTTTGTTATATTGGTTATATTAGGAAAGTTGTAATCATATGTTTTGTTATAGTGACTGTGTTAAGGAAGGAACGATATGTTTTGTAATAGTGATTGTGTTAAAGAAGGAACTATATGTTTTGTTATGGTGACTGTGTTAAAGAAGGAACTATATGTTTTGTTATAGTGACTGTGTTAAAGAAGGAACGATATGTTTTGTTATAGTGACTGTGTTAAAGAAGGAACGATATGTTTTGTTATAGTGACTGTGTTAAAGAAGGAACTATATGTTTTGTTATAGTGACTGTGATAACGTAGAAGAAGAAACTATGTGTTTTGTTATAGTCATTATATTAAGGAAGAAGGAACTGTATGTTTTGTTATAGTGACTGTGATAAGGAAGGAGGAACTGTGTGTTTTGTTATAGTGACTGTGATAACGTAGAAGAAGAAACTATGTGTTTTGTTATAGTCATTATATTAAGGAAGAACAAACTGTGTGTTTTGTTATAGTGACTATGATAAGGAAAAAGGAACTGTGTGTTTTGTTATAGTGACTGTGATAAGGAAGGAGAAACTGTGTGTTTTGTTATAGTGACTGTGTTAAAGAAGGAATTTTGTGTTTTGTTATAGTGACTGTGTTAAAGAAGGAATTTTGTGTTTTGTTATATTTGTTCTCTAACCAAAGGAGGAACTGTGTGTTTTGTTGTAGTGACTGTGTTGGGAAAGAACAAACTGTGTGTTTTGTTATAGTGACTATGATAAGGAAAAAGGAACTGTGCGTTTTGTTGTAGTTATTGTCTTGAGGAAGAAGGAACTGTGTTTTGTTGTAGTGACTATGATGAGGAAGAAGGAACTGTGTTTTGTTGTAGTGACTATGATGAGGAAGAAGGAACTGTGTTTTGTTGTAGTGACTATGATGAGGAAGAAGGAACTGTGTGTTTTGTTGTAGTGATTGTGTTGAGGAAGAAGGAACAGTGTTTTGTTGTAGTGAAGAAGAAGGAACTGTGTTTTGTTGTAGTGAGAAAGAAGACACTGTGTTTTGTTGTAGTGACTGTGTTAAGGAAGAAGGAAATGTGTGTTTTGTTATAGTAACAGTGTTAAGGAAGAAGGAAGTATGTGTTTTGTTATGGTGACTGTGTTAAGGAAGAAGAAACTATGTATTTTCTTATAGTGACTGTGTTAAGGAAGAAGCAACTATATGTTTTGTTATAGTGACTGTGTTAAGGAAGAAGAAAATGTGTGTTTTGTTATAGTGACTGTGTTAAGGAAGATGAAACTATGTGTTTTGTTATAGTGACTATGTTAAGGAAGGAACTATATGTTTTGTTATAGTGACTGTGTTAAAGAAGGAACTATATGTTTTGTTATAGTGACTGTGTTAAAGAAGGAACTATATGTTTTGTTATAGTGACTGTGTTAAAGAAGGTACGATATGTTTTGTTATAGTGACTGTGTTAAAGAAGGAACTATATGTTTTGTTATAGTGACTGTGTTAAGGAAGAAGGAACTATGTGTTTTGTTATAGTGACTATGTTAAGGAAGAAGAAATTGTGTGTTTTGTTATAGTGACTGTGTTAAGGAAGATGAAACTATGTGTTTTGTTATAGTGACTATGTTAAGGAAGAAGAATATATGTGTTTTTTATTGTCACTATATTAAGGAAGAAGGAACTATATGTTTTGTTATAGTCATTATATTAAGGAAGAAGGAACTATGTGTTTTGTTATAGTTATTATGTGAAAGAAGAAACTATATGTTTTTTTATAGTGACTATGTTAAGGAAGACGAAACTGTGTGTTTTGTTATAGTGACTGTGTTAAAGAAAGAACTATATGTTTTGTTATAGTGACTGTGAAGAGGAAGGAGGAACTGTGTGTTTTGTTTTATTGGTTACATTAGGTAAAGAGGAACTATGTGTTTTGTTATAGTGACTGTGTTAAGGAAGAAGGAAGTATGTGTTTTGTTATAGTGACTGTGCTAAAGAAGGAACTGTGTGTTTTTTTATAGTGACTGTGTTAGGGAAGAAGGAAGTGTGTGTTTTGTTATAGTGACTGTGTTAAGGAAGATGGAACTGTGTGTTTTGTTTTTGTGATTGTGTTAGGGAAGAAAGAAGTATGTATTTTTTATAGTGACTGTGTTAAGGAAGAAGAAACTATGTGTTTTGTTGTAGTGACTGTGAAAAGGAAGAAACAATGTGTTTTGTTATAGTGAGTGAGAAAAGGAATTAGGAACTGTGTGTTTTGTTTTATTGGTTATATTGGGAAAAGAGGAACTATATGTTTTGTTATAGTGACTGTGTTAAGGAAGAAGAAACTATTTGTTTTGTTATAGTATCTGTGTTAAGGAAGAAGAAATTGTGTTTTGTTATAGTGACTGTTTTAAGGAAGAAGAAACTATGTGTTTTGTTATAGTGACTGTGTTCAGGAAGAAGAAACTATGTGTTTTGTTGTAGTGACTGTGAAAAGGAAGAAACAATGTGTTTTGTTATAGTGAGTGAGAAAAGGAATTAGGAACTGTGTGTTTTGTTTTATTGGTTATATTGGGAAAAGAGGAACTATATGTTTTGTTATAGTGACTGTGTTAAGGAAGAAAGAACTATATGTTTTGTTATAGTGACTGTGTTAGGGAAGAAGAAACTATGTTTTGTTATAGTGACTGTGTTCAGGAAGAAGAAACTATGTGTTTTGTTGTAGTGACTGTGAAAAGGAAGAAACAATGTGTTTTGTTATCGTGAGTGAGAAAAGGAATTAGGAACTGTGTGTTTTGTTTTATTGGTTATATTGGGAAAAGAGGAACTATATGTTTTGTTATAGTGACTGTGTTAAGGAAGAAGAAACTATTTGTTTTGTTATAGTATCTGTGTTAAGGAAGAAGAAATTGTGTTTTGTTATAGTGACTGTGTTAAGGAAGAAAGAACTATATGTTTTGTTATAGTGACTGTGTTAAGGAAGAAAGAACTATATGTTTTGTTATAGTGACTGCGTTAGGGAAGAAGAAACTATGTTTTGTTATAGTGACTGTGAAAAGGAAGGAGAAACTGTGTGTTTTGTTATATTGGTTATATTAGGAAAGTTGTAATCATATGTTTTGTTATAGTGACTGTGTTAAGGAAGGAACGATATGTTTTGTAATAGTGATTGTGTTAAAGAAGGAACTATATGTTTTGTTATGGTGACTGTGTTAAAGAAGGAACTATATGTTTTGTTATAGTGACTGTGTTAAAGAAGGAACGATATGTTTTGTTATAGTGACTGTGTTAAAGAAGGAACTATGTGTTTTGTTATAGTGACTGTGTTAAAGAAGGAACGATATGTTTTGTTATAGTGACTGTGTTAAAGAAGGAACTATATGTTTTGTTATAGTGACTGTGATAACGTAGAAGAAGAAACTATGTGTTTTGTTATAGTCATTATATTAAGGAAGAAGGAACTGTATGTTTTGTTATAGTGACTGTGATAAGGAAGGAGGAACTGTGTGTTTTGTTATAGTGACTGTGATAACGTAGAAGAAGAAACTATGTGTTTTGTTATAGTCATTATATTAAGGAAGAACAAACTGTGTGTTTTGTTATAGTGACTATGATAAGGAAAAAGGAACTGTGTGTTTTGTTATAGTGACTGTGATAAGGAAGGAGAAACTGTGTGTTTTGTTATAGTGACTGTGTTAAAGAAGGAATTTTGTGTTTTGTTATAGTGACTGTGTTAAAGAAGGAATTTTGTGTTTTGTTATATTTGTTCTCTAACCAAAGGAGGAACTGTGTGTTTTGTTGTAGTGACTGTGTTGGGAAAGAACAAACTGTGTGTTTTGTTATAGTGACTATGATAAGGAAAAAGGAACTGTGCGTTTTGTTGTAGTTATTGTCTTGAGGAAGAAGGAACTGTGTTTTGTTGTAGTGACTATGATGAGGAAGAAGGAACTGTGTTTTGTTGTAGTGACTATGATGAGGAAGAAGGAACTGTGTGTTTTGTTGTAGTGATTGTGTTGAGGAAGAAGGAACTGTGTTTTGTTGTAGTGACTATGATGAGGAAGAAGGAACTGTGTTTTGTTGTAGTGACTATGATAAGGAAAAAGGAACTGTGTGTTTTGTTGTAGTGATTGTGTTGAGGAAGAAGGAACTGTGTTTTGTTGTAGTGACTTTGATGAGGAAGAAGGAACTGTGTTTTGTTGTAGTGACTATGATGAGGAAGAAGGAACTGTGTTTTCTAATAGTGACTATGATAAGGAAGAAGGAACTGTGTTTTGTTGTAGTGACTATGATAAGGAAGAAGAAACTGTGTTTTGTTGTAGTGACTATGATAAGGAAGAAGGATCTGTGTTTTGTTGTAGTGACTATGATAAGGAAGAAGGAACTGTGTTTTGTTGTAGTGACTATGATAAGGAAGAAGGAACTGTGTTTTGTTGTAGTGAGGAAGAAGGAACTGTGTTTTGTTGTAGTGACTATGATAAGTAAGAAGGAACTGTGTTTTGTAATAGTGACTATGATAAGGAAGAAGGAACTGTGTTTTGTAATAGTGACTATGATAAGGAAGAAGAAACTGTGTTTTGTTGTAGTGACTATGATAAGGAAGAAGGATCTGTGTTTTGTTGTAGTGACTATGATAAGGAAGAAGGAACTGTGTTTTGTTGTAGTGACTATGATAAGGAAGAAGGATCTGTGTTTTGTTGTAGTGACTATGATAAGGAAGAAGGAACTGTGTTTTGTAATAGTGACTATGATAAGGAAGAAGGAACTGTGTTTTGTAATAGTAACTATGATAAGGAAGAAGGAACTGTATTTTGTAATAGTGACTATGATAAGGAAGAAGGAAACTGTGTTGCTCTACCTTGTTTCCCAGCATTCGGTATGTAATGAAAGCAAAGATCAGGTTTTGTGAAAGTTTATATACGAGGACAACGTTGATGTAGCTTGACCACCATATTGCTGCACTCTTATAACACGACCTCTTTTACATAGGGATAAAGCGTTGCAGGATACTTACTGTGCAACAAACTCTTTCTTAAGACTGTCCACAACATCCAAGATCAGCAGTGTATTTCATCTTTGGTGGAATACAAATAATCATTGCTACGGGATCCACACATTGAGAATTCTGCCGCTGTCTGACATCCAACTATAAGAGACACCTCATATGACATATTTTTCCAGTTAAATATATCAAGTAATTTACTACTTTTGTAAAAAAAAAAACAAAGTTTTTTTCTTTTCTTTTGTTATTTGTAGTCTCTTATTTTCCTGTAAACAATTTTATTTACTATCAGTAAAAATAGTAAATATAAAAGAGTGAAAATAGTTCGGGTAAAATTATTTAGTGTTTACTTTTAATAAACGTTTTGAAAAAGTCAAAGTGTTTCGTATATTTTTCTTTATCACGATTGGGTTTTTAATAAATATAATTTTTATCGTTTTTATTATCTTATTGGAATTTACTCTGATCAATAAATAAAAACATTTAAAATATACGTTTATAGAAAAAAAATATTATTTTTGTATCGTTACTTCCATAATTGTTTCGTCCTCTCGTGACGTATTTTCGTTTATTAAGCTGACTTTTGAAATGATGTATTTGTAATAAACAATTATTATGGTGTGAAAGCCTTTCACTGATAACATATTATCATAATATTATCATTTTTAGTTGTATTTTTAAACATTACGTGCTTTATTCAGAGCCCTCTGATACTGAGGAAAAATTGTAGTTGGTAACGAAAATGGTAAACGAATCTAACGTTCACCTTTTATTTGTGATAATCTGTGCAGCAAATAACATTCTGAAATAACTTGAGGTTAATTAATTAGGAATTAATCTAAAACATCTTGAGCCATGTTTATAAATGATACATAAATGTGGTTATGAAAAAACTAACAATGAAGTGCAGACGAAATGCAGGGAATGACGTTTCTCAGTGCATCAGTTTAACTTAGTTTAGTTTAGTTTGGTTTGATATAACTACATTTTATCTGTTTTGATACTCACAATGACCAGTCTAGAAGGTCTACTTAGCAACATTATATCTGGTTTTATGCTTACAATGACCAGTCTAGAAGGTCTACTTAGCAACATTATATCTGGTTTTTTACTTACAATGACCAGTTTAGAAGGTCTACTTTTCAACATTATATGTTTTTCGACTTACAATGGCCGATCTAAAAGGTCTAACATTATATTTAGTATTCTACTTACAATTATCACTCCAGAAGGTCTACTTACCAACATTATATCTGGTTTTTTACTTACAATGACCAGTTTAGAAGGTCTACTTACCAATATTATATCTGGTTTTTTACTTACAATGGCCAGTTTAGAAGGTCTACTTACCAACATTATATCTGTTTTTTTACTTACAATGACCAGTTTAGAAGGTCTACTTACCAACATTATATCTGGTTTTTTACTTACAATGGCCAATCCAGAAGGTCTACTTGCTAACATTATATTTAGTATTCTACTTACAATTATCACTCCAGAAGGTCTACTCACCAACATTATATCTGGTTTTTTACTTACAATGGCCAATCTAGAAGGTCTACTTGCTAACATTATATTTAGTATTCTACTTACAATTATCACTCCAGAAGGTCTACTTACCAACATTATATCTGTTTTTTTACTTACAACGACCAGTCTAGAAGGTCTACTTACTAACATTATATCTGGTTTTTTACTTACAACGACCAGTCTAGAAGGTCTACTTACCAACATTATATCTGGTTTTATGCTTACAATAGCCGATCTAGAATGTCTATTTACCAACATTATACATGTTGTTATAGTTACAGTGATTAGTATGGAAGATCTACTTACCAACATTATATCTGTTGTTATACTTACAACGATGAGTGTAGAAGGTCTACTTACCATTGGTATATTTCGAAGATTGTTTAGGTAGTCTCAACAAATAAATGATACGTTATTACGGAAACAGTCATAAATAAATAATATAGTTAGATACAAATGGTGATCATTAACTTAAGTGAATGAAGAATGGTCTCCCTGTGGCTCATCGGTACTAGGCCTGTTTGCATTGTTTAAAACCAGGTTTCGATACCTGATGTATACCGTCGCACTTAACAACAAACAAAATAAATAAATATTTGTTGTAACCCAGAGCAACATATTTTCCATTTTCGTTTTATCCATCGTGATGATCGAGCCCCGAATTTCTGTGATATGTCTTCCTGAACCAACAGAAACTGGTTAAACGATCTTACAACGGCCAAGTGTGGCTTGTTTTATGCTGAACTTTACGCATACGTATAGAGATCTATCCATACTAGCCATTCAGCAATGACTGATTAGAAGGAAGGCACTTAGTCATCACCACCCCACCCGACTCCAACCACTTGAGCTATTCGTTTACCATCGTGTAGTGGGATTAACCAAAAATAACATTACGTCCACGCCTGAAAAGCTAACACAGTTGATCACGAAGATTCCAACCCTGGACCTATATATTGCCACTCAAGCGTCCTAACAATTAAGCCATATCGGGCGTAGAGAAAAAAAAAATTACTTTAGAAAGCTTGAAAAACTTAATTTTAAAATTTCGTTATAATTTAGCATAATTATTAAAAGAATATCTTAGGGGACTTCTACATATTTAGTCTTTCAATAATTTAAAGCTCATGAACAACTGGTGTAACATAGCTGGTACTGTTTGAAAGTTTAATTCTTTTAAAACAAAAAGTAATCCAATAATAAAATATTGACTTAGGAAAAACAACAGTTGGACCAAATGTACTGCATACTTTTAAGTTTATGTAGGCGAAACGTCAGCAGGAGTTGATGCCAACTTTGTGAGTTTTCATAAACGAAACTTATCGGTGAAAACGACAATTTCCTTTATCATTTTCTATGAGTGAAAGAATTCAATAACGGCTACCACGTACTTTCTAAGTTTCTATGAGCGAAACGTTTCAATAGCAGCTGTCACCTACTTTCGAGGTTCCATGAAATAAAAGTTTCAACAACAGCTGTCGCCCTCTTTATTAAGTTCTGTACTACTCTCTCTACAGAACACAAATAAACCATGCTTGACGATTTCTGGAGCCTTATTGAGAGAATAAATGTACTTTTAAAATACCTTACGTTCCAGTTTTGCTTTATCTTCAATTTCAGTTATACTTCAGAAAGGCTGGTTTGTTTTCAATATCGTGCGGAGCTACACGAGGGCTATCGGCGCTAGCCGTCCACAATTAGCAGTGTAATCCTAGAGGGAAGGTACGTAGTCATCACCACCCACCGCCAAATCTTGAGCTCATCTTTGACCAACGATTAGTTATGATGACAATCACATTATAACGTCTCCACGGCTGAAAAAGAGAGAATGTTTGATAGGACGGGGACTCCAACCCGCGACTCTATCTTTTTTGTATGTATGTTTATCTGTAATGTACATAAACACCAGCAGTGTTTTGTAATGACCTAAAGAATAATTAAAATGTCTTGTTGTTTGTAACCAATACTTATAGAACATGTGTATATCTGTAATGTACATGATCACCAGCAGAGTGTGGTAATAACATAAAGAATAATTAATATGTCTTGTTGTTTGTAACCAATACTTATAGAACATGTGTATATCTGTAATGTACATGATCACCAGCAGAGTGTGGTAATAACATAAAGAATAATTAATATGTCTTGTTGTTTGTAACCAATACTTATAGAACATGTGTATATCTGTAATGTACATGATCACCAGCAGAGTGTGGTAATAACATAAAGAATAATTAATATGTCTTGTTGTTTGTAACCAATACTTATAGAACATGTGTATATCTGTAATGTACATGATCACCAGCAGAGTGTGGTAATAACATAAAGAATAATTAATATGACTTGTTTTCCCTTACCAATACTTATATAACATTTGTACATCTGTATCATACATAATCACCAGCAGTGTTTGGGAATAACATAAATAATAATTAAAATGTCTTCTTGTCCCTAACCAATACTTAAAGAACATTTCTACATCTGTAACATACATAATAACCAGCGGTTTTTGGTACAAATACCTATAGAACATGTGTATATTAGTAATGTACATAATCACTAGCAGTGTTTTGTAATAAGATAAAGATTAATTAAAATGTCTTGTTTTCCCTTACCAATACCTATAGAACATGTGTGTATGTATAATATTCATAATCACAGGCAATGTTTGGTAATAATATAAAGAATAATTAAAATGTCTTGTTGTAAATTACTAATACTTATAGAACATTTGTATATCTGTAATGTACATAATCACCAGCAGTGTTTTATACCACCGTAAAGAATAAACAAGTGTCTTGTTTGGTGTTGTCAATACCTATAAAAGTAACCATTGCTTTTTTACGTTCGTAGTTCAATCTTAGAAGGAGAGAGAATAAAGACGATGGTTGACAGTCTGTAACTTGAAGTGTATTTTATTCATTGGAATACTTATATATATTTTTATTTTTTCAACTAAAACACGAATGTCTTTTCCACTGATGGATAAGATAACGGTACACTAAGAGCTGAAATTTAGCTCACTAGGATTGTTTTCAATCTTTCGAGTTTCCCAATTGTATTAAGGATCTAACGTGAATAAATGGATCGATATAAAGAACAAATCACATCAGCGTCTTGTACTCTAGACTTGAACCAGGTTTCGAACCAACACAGACAGCCTATTGTGTAGCTTTAGAGCTCAACTACAAACAAACAGGGCCTTAACGATTTATTAACGACGCCAATTTTTATTTCAAGCCATTTTAAGAGCATTAATCATTGTGCAGTGTGGAGGACTTTATAATGAAGTGTTTCTCATCCAGGGAGTCGTGAAAAGGTCGAATATTTTACGAGAAATTTTTAAAATGATTTAAAAGAGCAAATATTACATAACACAAAATATTACATGCAATATTCTAACTCTAAATTAATGTCACGCACATCCCACCGTTCTAACTATAAAACAATTACTCGCCCACATGTCATAGACCCGGCATGGCCAGGTGATTAAGGTCCTCGATTCGTAATCCCAGGGTCGCGGGTTCGAATCCACATCACACCAAATATGCTCGCCCTTTCAGCCATAGGCACGTTGTAATATGACGGTCAATTCCATTATTCGTTGGTAAAAGAGTAGCTCAAGAGTTGGCGATGAGTAGTGATGACTAACTGCCTTCCATCTAGTCTTGCACTGCTAAATTAGGGATGACTGGTGCAGATAGTCCTCATGTAGATTTGCGTGAAAACAAAGAAACAAACACGTGCCATATTTATATAATATTCCGCGATAGGCCGCTGGAAATGTAGGTAGGTACGTGTGTATGCATTTTGTTATAGCAAAGCCACATCAGACTATCTGCTGAGTCTACTAAGTGGAATCAAACCCCTGATTTTATTGGTGGACTCCGTTAATAAAAGAGGTTAAAAATGCCACGACAGAAGCTGGTAATTTAACTGGCTTCTTGCCCACACTTCCCCAGTGTCAAAGTGTTATTTAACTAGATCAACAGGCGACTAAATTTGTTAATATAATATATAAACTCTTCCTATAATTTCATTTTCACTGAAAAATTGATTATTGCAAAATGAAAATTCTGGACACATTATTTGGCTTGGTTTGTTTTGAATTTCGCACAAAGCTACACGAAGGCTACCTGCACTAGTCGTCCTTAATTTAGCAGTGTAAGACCAGAGGGAAGGCAGCTAGTCAACATAACCCACCGCCAACTCTTGGGCTACTCTTTATCAACGAATAGTGGGACTGACCGTAACATGATAACGGCTGAAAGGGCGAACATGTGTGAATGGAGATACGTCATAATTCCGTGGTATTTCGAAGATTATATTATAATAATTTTATTGGATTACTTAGGATTACCTAATATGCGTGACTGTAAATATTGTTTAATTATGATACAGAAAATGTCTATTGTTTAAATTTTTTCTTTACGTTCACAACAGAAATTCATCAAATCTTTTCACGTCATTTCATTTATTATAAACATCTAATTTTTCATACAGATACTAGCCTTAATTATGTTATTAATATGTCTGTTACTAGTCTTAAATACATAAAACTTGAGAAAAATACGGAAAAAGTTTTTTTTTATACACCTAAAGCTCCTTCCAGTGTGAGGCCCGGCACAGCCAAGTAGGTTAAGGCGTTCGACTCGTAATCTGAGGGTCTCACAAAACATGCTCGCCCTTTCAACTGTGTGGGCGTTATAAAGTGACGGTCAATCCCACTATTCGTTGGTTAAAAGAGTAGCCCAAGAGTTGGCGGTGGGTGGTGATGACTAGCTGCCTTCTCTCTAGTCTTACACTACTAAATTAGGGACGGCTAACGCAGATAGCTTTGCGCGAAATTAAAAAAACACCCAAACACACTTTCCAGGGTGAAAATCCATAACAAACTTTTTAGTGGCACATTTGAATTCTAAAACAAACTCGAAGAAGCAAAGATGATAATATTCTAACCAACTCATTGCTAATTATTGTTTTAGGAATTCCAGCTAACCCGATCTGATAAGAATATTTGTTTGACGGTTTATTTATTGCTTTTTGTCACCACTAACAAAAGCCAACAGTTCTCTTAATTACTGTAATAGTAACTGTCTGCTGAGACTTATAATAAAATAAATGCACTACATTTGAGTTTAAAAAACAAAACCTTATAAAGAAGGCTTAATCAAAATCATTTATTTATTGACAGTACTTAAAGGAGCAAATTGTATGTGTGTGTGAGGTGTGGATGTGTTGTGTGTGTGGGTGGGTGTATGTGTTGTGTGTGTGTATGTGTGTGTGTTGTTTTGATTCTTCTTTGTACATGGAATTTTGGTAAAGTTTTGGTTTGGTTTGAATTGTGCGCAAAACTACACGAGAACTATCCGTTCTAGCCGTCCCAAATTTAGCTTTGAAATACTAGAGGGAAGACAGTGTGAGATCACCACCCGCCACTAACTCTTGAGCTACCCTTTACCAACGAATATTGGGATATACCGTCATATTAAAAAGCTACCCACGGCTGAAAAGCGAGTATGTTTAGTGGGACAGAGATATGAAATAACGACAAGTGAGTCGACAGCCCCAGCCACCTGGTCATGCCAAACCGAAACAAAGAGGACATTCGAATTGTCAATTGCTAAAAAACATGGATTTTTGTTTTCGAAATTCTAAGCATAATATTTATTTGGTTGCTGTGAAACCCTAAGTTACACAATGGCTGCGTCCCGGCATGGCCAGGTGGTTAAGGCGCTCGACTCGTAATCTGAGAATCGTGGGTTCGAATCCCCGTCACACCAAATATGCTCACCCTTTCAGCCGTGGGGGCGTTATAATATTGCAGTGAAACCCACTATTCGTTGGTAAAAAAGTAGCCGAAGAGTTGGCGGTGGGCGGTGATGGCCAGCTGCCTTCCTTCCAGTCTTGCACTACTAAATTAGGGACAGCTAGCGCAGATAGCCCTCGTGTAGCTTTGCGCAAAATTCAAAACAAACAAAACCAGTTTCGAAAACTTCGTATCATTTCTGTTATTGATTAAAATGTAATATAAAGAATAACGAACCAACCCAAAGAAAAGTTTGCCTTATACGAAGTATGATACGAACATCTTAACGTACATCGAGTGTTAAAGTTGATGTACTGGATCTTCTTGAAATCCGAGTGGCCTCTCCTGAAACAAACATCAAAAATAGTGTCATTAAGTTAGGTTTTATGTACAACTGAAGACTATTTTCTGAAAACTGATTACAACTAGACTTCGTTTATTTGCTTGTTTGTTTCTAAGCACAAAGCTACACAATGGGGCTGGCTATCTGTGACCTTCAGACATCGAAATCTGAATTTCAGTGTTGCAAGCTGTGACACTTACCGCTGAGCCATCGGTGGACACTAGATTTTTAAAGTTGCTGTATTTCATTCATTAAACCATTAATTAAATAGATTATGAAGAAAACCCAAGCAATTAAAGGTAAAAATCAAATTATGAATATGCTCTAAATAATATAATCTTTAAATGTCATACGTTCATCTCTACACAGCATCATACCTTAAAGAGTGGAATCTAAGATAGCAGAAACAAATTAATATGATTTTCATGTTCGCAGTTAACCCTTGCTCTGGACAAGATATAAAAGCACCCACTGGAAAAAAAACGATATATATACCTGACTCGGTTTATCCTCCCCAGTGATGCAACAGTTGATGTCCTTTTGTTATTCAGCAGATCGTTTTGACACAAATGAAACAATATTGACAACTATCCTACAACAGCTGGTTTACGAGCATGATTAAATAACGTTTTACAACTATAAATTCCAAACTGTGTTTTATTTATTTGTCTGAGCTTCCATTGTCTTATGAAACAATAGAAACAGTGAATACGTTCGTTTTCTCTTAGACCAATACAAAACAAAACAAGCAGATTCGAGTTGTTCTAACTTTCCTCTTCAAAACGAAGAATAAATCTTATATCTGTTTAAGGTACAGGGAGCTTGTTATAAGTATGTCTAATTTTATAAATATTTTATTCAAACTATTATAGCTAAAGATAAAGATGTAGAGATAGTTATATTATTATCTCTGTTTGATCCCAGTAGACTTACTGTACTGAAATCCGGGATTCGATTCCCAGCGGTGTACAGAAAGTGTAGTTTGCCAATTGAGAACTTTTTCTTTAAAAGAGCAGTATTATGGTTTGTTCATAATTTTCAAATACTGGTTGAAATCTTCAGTCCCAATATTAACTTAAACTACACGTTTACTCTTGTGTTATTTAACACGTCTCAAAATAAGTGTCCCCAGCCATTTGTAAGCTTGATGGATCATAGCTAAAAATCGGGCTTTGATACTCGTGGCTGGCACAGCACAGATAGCACATTGTGTAACTATGCACTTAAAAGAAGACTGTGAGGACACTTATTAACATCTCTCCTTCTTTTAATATTTAAATATACTTATTGCTGTATTTGTAAGTAATATTATTGACGTACATGATCATCAGAATTATGGTCTAGAAATGTGGAAGCAACTTTCAAGAATTCGATTTGTATTAATTTATTTTTAGTTCAGAACGACAATGTATAAAAATAAAGAATATATTAGTTCCAAGCCATGTCCCGGCCCGGCATGATCAGGTTCAAGGCGCTTGGCTAGTAATCAGAGGGTCGCGAGTTTGAATCCCCGTCACACCAAACATGCTCGCCCTTTCAGCCGTGGGAGCGTTGTAATATGACGGTCAATACCATTATTCGTTGGTAAAATAATAGCCCAAGAGTTGGCGGTTAGTGGTGACGACTATCTGTCTCTCCTCTAGTCTTACACTACTAAATTAGGGACGGCTAGCGCAGATAGCCCTCGTGTAGCTTTGCGTGAAATTTAAAAACAAACAATGGGCTGCGTGTGGTCTGCCAACCACAAGTATCAAAACCTTTCAGTTTAGTGTCGCAGTCGTATGTGTGTGTTTTTCTTATAATAAAGCCACATCGTGCTATCTCTCAGTCCACCGAGAGGAATCAAACACCAGACTCTAGCGTTGTAAACAGACTTACCGCTGTACCAGCGAGAGACGAACGTAATCATCAGTTCGTAATCAGAAAATGTTAATTGTTGTAAATATAGTCGAAAGTTACATCTTCCTGGTTTCTTTAATATATACCATACCAAACACGTTCGTCCTTTCAGCCGTAGGGGCGTTATATCGAAACCTGCAGTTTAGTGTCGCAAGCGAGTCCAGCGCCTTAACCGCCAGGCCATGGCAGACCTATTGGTAAAGGAAATGCACTAAATATCAAGTGATATCATGTCCATATCATATGAGCTGGCGCAGCATGGCCAAGTGGGTCAAGGCGTTCGACTTGTAATGTGAGGGTCGCGGGTTCGAATCCCCGTCGCACATAACATGCTCGTCAATTCAGCCGAGGAGGCGTTATAAAGTGACAGTCAATCCTACTACTCGTTGGTAAAAGAGTAGCCCAAGAGTTGTCAGTGGATGGTGATGACTAGCTGCCTTTCCTCTAGTTTTACACTGCTTCATTAGGGACGGCTAGTGCAGGTAGTCCTTGAGTAGCTTTACGCGAAATTCAAAACAAACAAACAATCATATGAGCTTTGCCGGAAACAAAACGGCATCGCCAGATACTAGCACACGGGGCTTTTGTCCAAATTCTACCTGATGGTGCCATGAATTCCTGAAAAATCAAAACAGAAAACCTCGATCGATATCACACTGAAACGCCGAAAATTCCTGAGCCCTAATCCTAAATATTTTAAGTGTTTGGAGAAACCTCTGCTTTAAAAAAAACACTCCATGAAACTTTGCGATCATGTACAACTACTACGTTTAGAAAATTAAAACATGTATATAACCGCGCTAATCCACTGCACATGCTAATTTTGCCTTCCAAAGTAGCCATTAAATGAGAGGTTTATAAACATACCAGCACTCCATTTTTTTTATGTTTGTTTTGTTTTTTTGTTGTTTTTGAATTTCGCGCGAAGTTACACGAGAGCTATCTACACTAGCCGTCCCTAATTTAGCAGTGTAAGACTAGAGGGAAGGCACCTAGTCATCACCACCCACCGCCAACTCTTGGGCTACTATTTTACCAACGAATAATGGTATTGATCATCACATTATAACGCCCCCAAAAGCTGAATGGGCAAGCATGTTTGGTGCGACTGGGATTCGAACCCGCGACCCTCAGATTACGAGTCGAACACCTTAACCCACGTGGTCATGCCGGGCATTTTTTTTTATGATGTCCTACAGTGGTAACAAATTTGGTTCTCAGACTTTCAATACTAGAGAACCATACAAAACTGTTTACTGCTTGTAAAATTTACTTTTACCAAATCCTCTAGATTCATTCACTGCCGAAAAGAAAAATAAATATTTGGGATGTATGTGTGGGTTTTTCTTACAGCAAAGCCACATCGGTCTATCTGCTGTGTCCATCGCATAGAATCGAACCCCCGATTTTAGCGTTGTAAATCCGTAGACTTAGCGCTGTACCAGTAAATATATATATTAAATGACAACGAAAAAGGTACATTTTTGTAGTGGCCTAGCGGTAAGTCTGAGGGCTTATGATGCTAAAAAATCGCGTTTCTTTATCCGTGGTGGACGCAGCTTGTTGTACAACTTTGCGATTAACAACCAACAAACGGATCATCATAATTTGTCCTACACTGAGTCAGTAAACTGGCAGCCAACACTAAAACCCTAGGTTTAATTCTTGCTGATGGCGAAGTCTATATTGTCTGGCTTTGAGATAAAACAAAACAAGCCATGCTCTTATATAAAATAAATAAAGTTCTTTGAACAATCATGGATCTTATGAATAACTAAAAATATTTTTGGTCGTTTTTAGTTTTTTTGTCAAAATAAATTTTCATGTCCAAAGAAACCTGAATTTATTATATTCTGAGAACCCTTCAAACCATCACCAAGAAAGATCGATGAGAGATTTATTGATGTCTTACGTCTTACTCTGGTCTTGTCTCGTATAGATCGTAACCACGAAAACAGTAGAAAATCTTTGGAACTAGCGTTCATTATTTTAACTGAAAGACAACAATCTGATAGGTCAGTTTAAAACTCAAGTTTATTACAACTTTTACTACAAAATTATTAGTGAACTTAACATCTAATTGATAATAATGTTGTTTAATCTGGACCACAAATAAAGGATAAATTTCAGTTTAAGGTGTTTTGTTTTGTTTTTCAAGCCCAGAATTACCGGTTGGTTAGGGCGCTCGACAGCAGTGAATTAATAACAAACTTGAAATACGTATTTAATTATGAACTATGGTAGAGACCCGCCATGGCCAAGTGGGTGAAGGCGTTCAAATCCCCTTCCTACCAAACATGTTCGCCCCATGGCTGAAAGGGCGAGCCCTTTTGTATTTCAAAAGTAACCAGCCCAGGAAAAAAAAAAAAACTTCATGAACAGGTTAATCTCAATCAAGTGATGTAACGAACTTTTCACCAGATTTCCATATTACGTCATGCAATCACGAGCACTGAGAAACACTGTATTCACTGTACATGCCTCTTATGTATCAATCTTTGCTTTACCCTAAATCTTTGGAAAAGAGCCAATAAAATTATTTGTCTACTCAGTTAAGATAACCTTATCTAATTTGTTTTCTTGTCCGACTATGTCTCGCTCTTTATGGATTGTATCCATGTTACGTAATGGTTTTTGTCGCATAGGTTTTTGCCTGAAAGTTAAATTTTAGATACACACCTAGACTCCTAAGTAGCTAATTCTCAGTTTGAAAAATGAACAAGAACCTGTTGATTTTCTAACAATACGTAAAGTTGTATTTTCTTAATAACAACTGCTAGAGACCTCTGTGATTACTTCCTGTACATTTAGAAAATGAAATAAAAATTGTCAGTACATGGGCTCAGTAGATCTCACGTGCAGATCCAAAGTTAGGTGGAGAATGTTGGTTGCAACCCCATCACCCTCCATCTTCGTCGTCGTTGTTGTTGTTTTGAATTAAGCACAAAGCTACTCAATGGGCTATCTGTGCTCTGCCCACCACGGGTATCGAAACTCGGTTTTTAGCGTTGTAAGTCCGCACCATCTTCGTCGTATTATCTTGTAAAGATATGCGAGGACCTAATAAAGAAAGTTTGTTGTTGTTTCTTTTAATTTCGCGCAAAACTACACGAGGACTATCTGCGCTAGCTGTTCCTACTTTAGCAATTTGAGACTAGAGAGGAGGCAACTAGTCATCACCACCGACCGCCAACTCTTTGGCTACTTTTTGAAAACGAATAATGGGATTGACCGTCGTATTATAACATTCCCACGGCTGAAAGGGCGAGCATGTTTGGTGTGACGGGTATTCGAACCCACGACCCTCTGATTACGAGTCGAGTGCCTTAACCACCGGGCCATGCCGGGTTTAATATCTGTATTTACTGTAGTATGTTTAGTGTTAAGGACAAAAAATGATTTTATTTTTGAGGAGGTATGAACCCGTGATATATTTAACTTATCAGTAACGACCTAAGGCGTAAGTTTAACAGCACTGAGTTTACAGACTTTACAATGCTATAATCTTGGGTTTGATACTCCGTGATTGACACAGCAAGCAGCTAAAAGTGGCTTTGCTCTGAAGCAAACAAATAGATAAAACTAATTCGAATTTAAATAATACCTTCGCCTATCGCTTTCTATTACATTGGGCTTAAACCTGGGATTAAAACTTTTTATTTAATTTTCCCATACAATATTAATCTTGTTTAATAGAAACAAATAATTCCGCATTAATGGCATAACTTGTTACGTGCATAAACCCAAGAGCTATCTATGTTCATGGAACATCTGTCCCTCTGTGACTTTAGAATTCAGAGTTTGATCCAACTGGTTAACACAACGTAATGGTGCAGTTTTGCTCTAAAAGAAACAAATGTCTGATGTTTATATAATCTATTAGTTATGAATGTTAACAGGGAGTATTTTTATTGGTAAGTGAAGTGAAGACGTTTTAAAATTATTGTTCGTTGTGTGTGTGTTGTTTTTTGTTTAGAATTTAGATACTTCCTTTGAAATACATGTTCATTTATATATAGGTAGCCCGTAAGTCTCTACCCATCCATATATCTTACGTATTCAGTGTATCTGTGTTCTGTCCCTCATTCTCGCTGCATAATATTATGCGACGCCATGTTCTGTGAGGCATTTTCCTCAACATAGCAGTGGTTATTGTTCCAAATGCCGCGGTAACAGCTGCCTTCAACTCATCATTAGTATTATTGAATATAACATAATAATATATGGATGGGTAGGGACGTACGGGGCCACCCTGTAGATCAAATTAATCTAAACTTTTTTACACTAGCTTTTAAACTTTCATTGTTTACAGTTAATTAGCATCAACAATGTGGTATTTTTTAAATTGTACATTTTTATCTAACGAAAAACTTCGAGGAAACTTTCTGACCGTTTAGTTTTCAGAGCGAGGGTACGTGTACTGTCTACTGCGATGACTGAATACGGAATTCTAGTGTTTTAATAAACCCTCAATCGTACAGAGAAACTTTCTAAACGTTTCTTTAAATTCTGTGACATCAGTATTAGAAGTGAAATAACATGTATATGTATATATATATCACTGGTGAAGTCCTTCTAATACACTGCTCATTCTAATGCCGTTCTCTACCACGAGCGTTTGTGATTCATTACAAAAAACTAGCAAGCACAAATTGGGTTTATACACTCATTTTTTTAGCCAAAATACATAAGAGATCCCAGTAGTAATTAGTTGAAGTAACTTCTGTATTGATGGTATATTTTGTTTATTTTTGTGTACGTGCGAGTCGTATGTTGTTTAGGGTCCTGTAGCCAACAAAGTAATTATCCAATAAACAACCTCGTGTATAAATAGTTTAGAAAAATGTGATTCAAAAAAGCAGATATATTTAAAAATATGTTTTCAAACAGTTGGAATCAAAACAAGCAGATGGAATCCAAAACTATGTTTTAAAAAACTCGATGGAGTCAAACTATGTTTAAAAAAGCAGATTGAGTCAAAACTATGTTTAAAAAAGCAGATTGAGTCAAAAAAATATGTAAAACCGACTCAGAACTCAAAGGTTTGTTTTAGGCTTACGACAGAAGAAAGATCGTAGTCAATTTCTTAACGGGTTTTTAACTATATTTAAAAGTGTATAAAACCTACAGAATTGTCTTTAGTTGTCAATATTGTATACTGTACAATCAGACAAGTTGTTTCCTTCACCAAAATCCAGTTATCTGAATTTAGTGTTATTCAAGTTTACTCTTGCAAAAACAGTTCGATGATGTGAAATCGAACTTAAAAATTTCTTCTCTGCAATTTGTAGTGCAGAGATGTTGTCACGTATTCCAAGTTTTAGTCAGAATTAAAAAATTAAACTATTGGAAACTATCCATTCAAAACTCAATGGTTGTTTTAGGCTTACGACAGAAGAAAGATCGTAGTCGATTTTTAACGGTTTTTTTTTTAACTATGTTTAAAAGTACATAAATTCAAAACTTTCCTCACCTGATTATATATCAGAGTACAATGAGTTCGGCCTAGTATGGCCAGGTGGTTAAATCGCTCGAATCGTAACCTGAGGGTCGGGGGTTCAAATCCCCGTCGCACCACACATGCTCGCCCTTTCAGCCGTGGGAAAGTTATAATATGTCGGACAATTCCACTATTCGTTGATAAAAAAGTAGCTCAAGAGATGGCGGTGGGTGGTGATGATTAGCTGCCTTCCCTCTAATCTTACACTGCTAAATTAGGGACAGCTATCGCAGATAGCCCTCGTGTAGCTTTGCGCAAAATTAAAAAACAAACAAGCAAGAATGAGTTTAAAAGAAACATGTAAGACTCGAAAGGAACTGCTTCATTAACTGTCTTGTTTCTCTAAGAATCTCTGTCAATTGATACAACCAATGACGTTCTGCTAACCTTGAGCCAAGACAAAGATAATTGAACTTTTTTTCCATTTCTCGAAGTGTGTGTATGTTTTGGCATTTAACTGACAAATCTATTGCTTCACGAACACAGTTGTTTACACCTGGTACACCTGGATTTCATCTTGCGCTACGGTCATCTAGTTTAATCACAGTTTGTTCTACTCACCAGTACTCTATCTATGATGACAACGCTTAGTAGGTAAGAGAATGTTTATTTTATTTTTACAACGCTTAGCGATATAAAGAACATTTCATATTTTATATAATGCTTTATGATTTAACTAATGCATTGTATTTTGATACAACGCTTAGTGATGTAGAGAATGTATTCTATTAGGTTGAGGAATAATTCGTGAGCATTTTTAAATAATTTCATTCAAGCATTACATGCAAGACTATACAATACTTCAATGCATGAACACATTACACCCAAAACATTTATTATGATACTTTATTTCATGTAATACCTAGGTATATAGTATGCATTGTTTTAAACGAAATTGCAAGAAATTAAATGCGAAAAGCAGATGGTGTCGAAAATGCTCGATTTTGTCCACTTGACATTCCATTTAATGAGCTGAAAATGAAAGCAAAAATTAAAGACATATGAAAATCAAACACACCATCTATTAGAGCAAAAAATTATCTACCAAATGACATGAAATATTTTGCCAAAGCGTTTCATTTATGAATATATTTGTTTAACTTGAAAACGCTCACGAATTATTCCTCAACCCAATATTTCTATACAACGCTTGGAGATGTAAAGAATGTAATATATTTTTGTACAACGCTTGGAGATGTAAAGGATATTTTATATTTCATATAACGCTTAAAGATTTAAGGAATCTGTTTCATTTTTTACAATACTTGTATAAAAAGATTAGGAAAACCTTCTGAACATTTTAGAAACATCTTTGATATCTGCAGGTAAACTAAAACAAAATAATTATATAGATATATATTGCAAACCATGTTGTTTCTTGAAACGTTCGCCTGTCTCCAGTTTGAAAAGCCGTGCACGCAGACAAAGCTCAACATTCACTTTTAAAATGCCGGTAGAACAGACGTGAATAATACTGATGTCAAATGTTATTTCTCAAGCAGGATATTCTACAATAAATTGTTAATAATTAATTACACTATCGTTCATGTTTCTAAATATGACGTAACATGAATAATAAAAAAAATGTACTGTGTGTTATTGTTGACTAAATCTTAAAAGGACTGAAATGTTCAAAAATTAATTTTCACAGTGGTCGATATACGTAGCTTAAGGCTTTGGATCAAAGTGAAACCAAAAGTGCGGCACAGTTAACCTTTTTAAAGTCCATGAAGACTTAAACTGATAGATTAACTTAAAATTATCCCCCTTTTTCCCAACATTGGGATGGTTATTTTCGCTTGTAGTAAATAATTTGTAAAATAAAACTGGTAAAATGGAAGCAGCTAGGTAGAAATCGTAAAAAAAAACGTATGGGTTAATGGATAAATAAATAGGAAGAGAAAATCTGGCTTTATATATATATATAGTTACAGACAAAAAACGAAGATGAAACTTAAAACAAAGGAACCGATTTATCTAAAAACGTTTAAAAATAATATATTAAAAATTAAGTGCATAAACCAAGAAATAATTAAAATTGAAAAGATAGAATGAAATTACAACTCAAAGAACGGCAAATAAACATAGAATAGGATGATAAGATTCAGTTACTTTTCGCAAAATAAGATTAAAACAGTTTAACGTTGACTAAATCTTGTCCCTTGGTGGCTACAAATTAGGTTTCGATACTCGAGAGTAGCTCTTTGTGTAGCTTTACGCTTAACAACAAACAAACCAAGGATTCAGTCTGTGGTTCTTGTGACAGAGGCATCTTGTCTCAGTCTTCCAGTGACAATTTTCGAAAATTCATTCCACGAATGTGAACGCATCACACGTCCATTGTTAGTGCAAGAGATCTTGACTCGCCCTTTCAGCCGTGGTGGCGTTATAATGTGACGGTCAATCCCACTATTCGTTGGTAAATGAGTAGCCCAAGAGTTGGCGGTAGGTGGTGATGACTAGCTGCCTTCCCTCTAGTCTTACATTGCCAAATTAGGGACGGTTAGCACAGATAGCCCTTGAGTAGCTTTGTGAGAAATTAAAAAAACAGAAAAACAAAAAAAGAGATCTTGAAAACACCTATATGTTATGACTACGACACTTCTGTCTCCATCTAACTCGTTGAGATTAATTAATTCTCTGTCGCAATAAAAATATACCTTCTTCGTATGCTTCTATAAACTCCTCACTTAAGATAAGCCACAAATCCTGTTAATGGCGGAGTTTCTAAGCATTTTACTATTCTTTGACACCAGTTGGTTTCTTCAAACACTAAAAATTTCAAAGGGAAATATTTTCTTTGTTTTAGTAACGTATATTTTGGTATTCATTTTTAACGTGAAGCAATATGGTTTAGGACTACATATTTGTATGTAACAAAGATATGCAACATATACTTTCTATATTTCCTCTAGAGGTTCAGCATAATGTAAATCATAATTTAGCTCAAACTCCTCATAAGTTTTATTTCGAAATAGGTATTTCGCTCTAAGTGGAAAAACAACTGTTGTAAACAAAAGGTCTTTACTTATTTCCTTGAAGATTTTTTTCTTGGTAGCTTGAAAGAGCTGACAGTGGCCTAGTAAATATGAGGACTTTGCGATGCTATAAAATAAGCACCAGAGTTTGGTGCCGAGGTGCGTTATAAGAATAACTGTAAGCTTCCATTATTCTGTCAGATAAGAGTAGCCCAAGAGTTGGCTGTGGCTATTCGCGACTTGTTGATGAATCTTTACCAAGTATGACATGGAGATTTGTTGGGTCCATGCAGAGATACATGCAAACTTGCTGGCTCACATTTTATGTTTTTGCTGTTTTTATTGGTATTTTTGTTTGTTTTATGCAATTACATAAAAGGAAGCTACTTTTATGTCCTAAGATAACCTTTCATTAAAAACACCGCTTTTTAAAGTTTAAAGTTTCAAGAATTAAACGCTTTCTTCCTTATGAAAAGTAAGCTTTTCCCCACACCAGTATTTGACTTATGTAATACACCACGCATGCGCTGTCAACGACAGCAAATATCACTAATTTACTAAACCTCTTAGGTCTGCTTTGTTTATTCTGTAAACGAACCCCTACAACAGGAACACTAGTATTCTTTTAGATAACAGGAGGTTTTCTCAGGAAATATATTAAGAATTATATCTGATATCTGAGTATGACTGAGCTTAAGCAATACAAAGACTGAGCACGGTATGGCAAAGTGTAAATGAATCTTTATTTCTAAAACACGATCACGAGAGCCACAGTTCGGTCTGGATCTGTGTATCTGTTGAGAGATGTGTTATTCTGTTATGAGCTGTCCATGATCCAGAAAAGAAAGTATGTCTTTATGAATGAGTTTCCAGAATGCCATCCCTCAAATACATATGCAGAACTTACGCCATTCCAATAGAGAAATAAGAAAGGGTATATACATATAATATAATATACTCTTCAAAAAAAGAAACGCAAAGGGCAAAATTTGAGACAAATTGTTAACAAGTTTATTCCGGGTAGTTCTGTATGACATGTGTGAAACTTTGCACATTCACTGCTGAACATCCAAAGTCTGCAAAGGCGAAGTCCACCCTCACTAGGTGAAGTTTTACGTCACTCAACGTCAATAACGAGTATGCCCCCAGTGAGCATCAATAACTGCTTGGCATCTCCTGCCCATGGAAGCGATGAGATGACGAATCACATCCTGTGGAATGGCTGTCCATTCAGCCTGCAAAGCTGCTGCAAGCTGAGGTAGAGTCTGCGGTTGAGGTTGTCGCCGTCGCAGACGTCGGTCCAACTCGTCCCAAAGATGTTCGATGGGGTTTAAATCTGGTGACCTGGAGGGCCAGGATAGAACGTTGATGTTGTGGTGTTTTAAGAAGACAGTGGTGATTCAGGCTGTGTGAGGACGGGCGTTGTCATGTTGAAAAACGTCGTTGACGTTCACCATGATGGGTTGCACATGGGGCCTAAGAATCTCGTCGACGTATCGTTGAGCCGTAAGATTCCCTCGAATGTGCAAAAGGTCTGTTCTGGCATTGTAGGCGATGGCAGCCCACATCATGACGCTGCCACCACCAAATCTGTCAACTTCCTGCACACAGTTTGCTGCAAAACGTTCACCTCGGCGACGGTAAACACGAGTCCTTCCATCCTGCCATGTTGCACTTGCAGAACATGCAGATCTCTCAAACAAATTTATTGGACACGAATGCGTTTTGGCGAAAATCCGATGTTTTCCTCCGTTTTCAAAGTGCACAACTTTTATTGTCATTTTGGTCTGACAATCAGAGCCTCAACACGTGTAACATCACATACCCGAGCTTGTAACGTTATTACATATATTTCTCTTTAAAATAACAAAAATATCCCTTTTGCGTTTCTTGTTTTGAAGAGTATATTTCCAGGTATCACGTGACCTGCCAGTAGAAGGGATCGCTGTCTATCTTCACACAGTGTGAATCCTACATTACAGCCATCTTTCCCATGAAGACGTTCACGTGACATCATAAGAGAACAATCCTAAACGAATGTAACTTGATCTAAACGAAATTAGCCACATTTCTTGACCAACGTCCTGTTGTTAAATACACAACTAGAAAAGCATGTGTGTGGAGAGAATTAATACTTCTCACCAGCTAAAAAAATAAAAGATGAATATTAACATGTAATATTGCATGTTACAATATTAATATTTTAAATGCGGGGAAGTTTTAGAAGGAAATACTTAAAAGAAATTTGTTCAGAAAAAATAAACTACGATGAGTACGAGAGTATGATACATTTTTTAATTTGATAAGATAATCTCTTGTTAACATACGAAGTATTTCGAGATCGAATATCTGCAGAGTTAAGAAACTTTAACGTTTTCTATTACCGCTAATCTATCCTCAGTTTCATTTCAGTGGTACTGTCATCAGTCTGTCTCATTAATCAAATTTATCTCATTCTTTTATATTAAAATGTTTACTTTCGTACTTCAGTGGTATTAAATTACCAATTTATTTGCCTAACTTAGTGTTCGAACATCTTTCTAGCTCAAATGATTAAGATGTATGTTTCTATTTTTGGTAAGATTCAGTTTTGTCATTCTTGTGAAACCTCATAAAATTCCATAGTAACAAAAAACCGAACAAGTTATCAATTTATTCCCCAGGGTTTGTAGTTGATGTCAGTTTCAATAAAAATGTTCTGTAAAGTAATGGCATGTGATAAAAACGTGGGGCAACATGATCAACTTATGATTGATTTATTAATTACAAAATAGGTCAAACCATGTTTAAAAATTGATGAATTACTAAAAAATAAAGTTTTTGTTCGTTGTTGTTTTTCAAAATTTATAGTGCGTACTGGATGACTTTACAGTTTTGGTTTGGTTTGTTTTGAATTTCGCGCAAAGCTACACGAGGGCTATCTGCGCTAGCCGTCCCTACTTTAGCAGTGTAAGACTAAATGGAAGGCAGTTAGTCATCACCACCCACTGCCAACTCTTGGGCTATTCTTTTAACAAACGAACAGTGGGACTGGTCGACACATTATAACGCCCCCACGGCTGAAAGGACGATCATGTTTGATGTGATGGGGATTCGAACTCGTGACCCTCAGATTACGAATCGAGCGCCCTATCCACCTGGCGAGACAGCAGTAAGTTTACCGACTGACAACGATCAAATCGGGCATATGATAACCTACAGTAGACACAATATGGCTTTCGTCTACAACAAATAAAACAACATCTAGAAAAACTAGCAGTAATCTTGAGCTCTATGTTTTTAAAGTAATTATAAATATTTCCAAGGAAAAAAAATCTAAGTTATATAAAAGCCAGTGTGTCATATCACGCGTGATTTTTCGAAATAGAAGTCTTAAAAGTCGAAATGTGTTTATCTAGATAGAACAGTTCAATTACTATTTGCTCATTATGATTTTAGTGATGGGAGTGTAAGGGAATCGTCGAGACGCCGTAAATCTTATAAGTGTGTAAGTGTTGGTATAACAAGCCTGAAGTACACACGTAGTGAGGGACCACCTAACCTAGAGTAAATTGCATAAAATGTATCATAAAATTAAAAGCATCGATTCAGTTTTAAACTTAAATTGTTTCTGAATTAAACTAGTTTTTTCTTACATTACTAACGTTTTTAATAAAAAATAAACCTCTTTAATTAACGGAGATTCTAAATTAAGAAATCAACAAATATATTTTCTGTTATGTTAATTACACATTTCATTTTATATTTTCAGTACGTAGACTAACAACAATATTAAGTTATATCTTTGTTGCTTAGCAACATGACATAAAAGCCATTGTTGAACGTGGTGTTACCAAAACACCCTGGATTTTCTGTATATTAAAAGTTGTTGATCTAACTATTTTTTAACAATAATTATTCTCTGAATACGCCACGAATTTATTTCATAAATTATCTTAAATTTGATTGATGTTCACAGTTGAGTTGTTGATTTTGAATAGTCATTTCAGTTTACTGTTATTATATGTTGTTTAGTGTACTATGGTTGTAGAACTGTCAAAAATGACAGGACAAGTTCTACAACCCCATAGTATACACTACCACAACATTTCATTGCTGGCTGAAATAAATACACTTCGCGAACTTAGTTAAACTAACAAAGAGGCAGTAAAGTGCAGTCGAGGTAGTCAAACATCAATAAATTCTTTTGTGAACCAATCAAATTTAAGATAATTTATGAAATAAATTCGTGGCGTATTCAGAGAATAATTATACTAAATAAATATACTAGAGTACTATATAAATAAATTACTAGCATGAAAAGATATTTAAGAGATTTATTTGTTTGTAATTAAGCACAATTGGCTCTCTATGCTCTGCTCACTACGAATAGCAAAAGCCAGTTTCAAGGGTTGTTAAGTCCAAAGACATACTGCTCTGCTATTAGGAAGCTAGTTAAAAGGTAATATAGCAAAATATAAACTTTAAAAGCAAAGTATTAATTAAAAATGAATAACAAATTTAGACCAAATACTCTCTATTTTTATATTTTTAAGCTTCCAAGATAAAAAATTTAAAATTACCAAATACCACAATAAAATAAGCATTTAAAAATGCTGTGTAAGCGTTTACTTATAATTTAGTTTATCAATATGAATTATTTTAGAGAAATATTCTTAGATAACATAATAAAATATATTATTTGAGTAGTGAAACATACTTTTATGATTAGGTTGCTGTTAAGCTCAAAGCTTAGTTTTACATCGTTGTAAGCTACAAACTTATCCACCGGGTGTGGAGAGAGTGTGTAACAAACCATCTAATAGAAATAACCCATGACTTGTAAGAAATTCCTTCTGTGATTAGTTTCTTCATATATGTGGTACATCACGTCTGAGGACTTACGACGCTATACACACGGTTTCAATATCCGTGGTGGGCACAATATATAGCATTAACTACAAACAAATTATACAGTTTATACGTATTAGGTCATTACACCGACTACCTTTAACTTAATTCTGAATGAACAGTTTGTCATGATACAAAAGACAGTGCAGTGTAGATATTGTTAATTAGTGTATTTTGTGAATGAATGTTTTATGATTGTTTAGTTTTGTTTCTTACTATAAGAGAATTAAAAGCAGACGATGGTTAGAGCACGGATAGCTCTTTGTATAGATTTGTGCTTAATAACAACTTAGCGTTCGTAACAGAGACGGTGGGTTTTCCTATTAATCCTAAATGTTAATTGTATAGACAACTAATACAGATCTACGATAATATTTTTATATTTTATTATTGTTCACTTGTGTTTCTTACTATAAGAGAGTTAAAAGCAGACGGTTATTGGAAGTTGTATTTGTAACTCATTTATGTCGAGAATATAGCGAGCAGACGATTTAGTAATACACGTGTAAATAGTATGGGATGAGCAGGAAACAGCAGACAGACAAAGACAGTAGCAGTAAAAACTAAAATTACGGCAATGGAAGACTTCGGCGTGAAGTTAACTTCGATGACAGTTATAGGCCTAACCCTTAATATGTTTAGAGGAAAACTAACAGTATTAAAAAAGACAAAACGTATAGTTTATTTCGCCAAAACAAATTATAAAGTAATTTGCACTTTGACAAAAAAGAACAAACCATATCTGTAGTATGAGGACCACACGATTACAGGAAGAGTAGTAATAGGACTGTTGTAACTCAATGTAAGTGACGTACACACGAAATACTGGTGCGACTGGAATAGAAAAGGTAGTTCGGCTTGTCAACTGAAATTCTAAAACAAATAGGCCTAAGTGGACTTTTGATAAGAAGACCATATAGTGTTTATGGTATACCTATGGTCTCTACAGTGTAAATAATTTGTTGTACATATGTCTAACTGGTTCCAAATATATGTATATTATTTTAAAAACAAGTGTAGTGTGTGCTGTACGTTTGCCTATCAATTTATCGCCAACAAATCACTGACACCTACTGCAGAAGAATCCTAACACAACATGGTGTATATTTATATTAAAGAAGTACAAGTAAAAGTTTTTAATATATAACAGTTGGCAAACACAAACCTTATCATCTGACATAATTTCATGGGGTTTTGTGTTTTCTAACCGTATTTTTACGATAAAAGTATTTTAAGAATTTATTTGAAATTTTATTTATTATTTTTACCACATGATCGACTTAAGTATTTCTACATCAACTAAGTTTTGTCCCGGTATGGCCACGTGAATAAAGGAGATCGACTCGTAATCTGAGGGTTGCAGGTTCGAATCCCCGTCACACCAAACATGCTCGCCCTCCTAACCGTGGGTGCGTTATAAAGTGACGGTCAATCCCACTATTCGTTGGTAAGAGAGTAACCCAAAGGTTGGCGGTGGGTTGTGATGGCTAGCTACCTTCCCTCTAATCTTACACTGCTAAATTAGGGACGGCTAGCGCAGATAGCCCTCGTGTAGTTTTGCGCGAAATTCAAAACAAACCAAACCAACTAAGTTTTATTGCGCGTCATTTACAATGCATTAGACAGCATCTATCAATAACGCGCTATCTACTATTTCCACCGACTAGGAATCGAACCCCTGATTTTAGCGTTGTAACTTCGAACCGCTGTTCCAGTAGGGGGCATCTATTAATGAGATATTAAAAATAAATTTTATTTTATAAGATCCAAACTGCGAAGTTGCACTAATAACAAGGAAAAACAGCGTATTCAATAATTTCTTATTTTTATACTGAATCGCACGCCATCTGCAATAAGTTCAGTTGATTCTGCAACTTAGAAAAATAGACAAAGTATCGATAATATTGTACGAAATTAAAATGAGGTTCTAACTTATTATTTAGTTTTGTTTGTTTTGAATTTCGCGCAAAGCTACTCAGGGACTATCTGCGCTAGCCGTCCCTAATTTAACAGTATAAGATCAGATGGAAGGCATCTAGTCATCACCATACACCGCCAACTCTTGGGCTACTCTTTACCAACGAATAGTGGGATTGACCGTCACATTATAACACTCCCACGACTGGGAGGGCGAGCATGTTTGGTGCGACCGGGATTCGAACCCGCGACCATCAGATTATGAGTCGAACGCCTAAACACGTTTGCCGGGCCTGTTATTTAGTCTTCGAAGAATTATATAGAGAGTTTTGCTATATTTATTATGGTCGGATGTTTTAATGTACACAGACTGTAATCTGTTTCTCTTCCTTCTTTGAAAATACATGTATATTTTTGTGATATATTTTAGGACTTGCACAATGTAAACACGTCATTTTTTAAAAACGGAAAACTCTGTCACAGAACCATTTTAAATTCATTTTTAGCTTAAATCCGTCAGACGATAACAAATCAGTGCTGTCTGTTGAAATACATACACAGAAAATTTTAGAATTTATTGCAAAAACAAAGATCATAAACAATGGAAGCTTAAAAACGCACGTTTTTCATCAGAATATCAAGTATGGTTTTATTTACTTTCTCGAAACTTTCCTGTCGATGTTTTAATCAGAAAAATGTAAGTAGGTAATTGCTGATAGCATAAATAAAAAAGCTACAATGCTGTATTTGCTTTTACATAAATAAATAAAAAACAATGTCTTATAATGTGAAAGTTCTTATTATAAACACAGCTTTTTTAAATATATATTTCTGTAATGACAAAGCTTTTTTTGCGAATATTTTATCGCTTCCATATGCCTATTGGGTAAGATTAAGAAAAACGTAAAGTGAAGTTGAACTAGGCCTATTTAATTCGCCCTTGACTAAAAAACGATTTGTAATGAAACCTTAGAAACGTAGTATTAAATAATTTAATTAGATATTATATTGGCAATTGATATATTCGATGACATTGTTATCTGTTTATTTCTCTCACGAACTTAAAGGAGAATTAGAAGAATCGAATGTCTTAATAACCAATAACGGTGAAAAAATAATAGTCCAAACTGAGCAGCATTTTATTTTGGTTTGTTTCTTCAGCGCAAACTGTACAATGAACGATTTGCACCATATTCGTCGCGGGGAATCGAACCCTAGATTTTAGTGTTTTAAGTCCGCTAATTCATTAGAAGACAAAATGAAGTTTTGTTTGTTTATTATTAATTATAAAATACACAATATAATATGTGTACTATACCCAACAGCGTGGCCTGGCATGGCCGAGCGCGTAAGGCGTGCGACTCGTAATCCGAGGGTCGCGGGTTCGCGCCCGCCTCGCGCTAAACATGCTCGCCCTCCCAGCCGTGGGGTGTATAATGTTACCATCAATCCCATTGTTCGTTAGTTAAAGAGTAGCCTAAGAATTGGCGGGTGGTGATAATGACTAGCTGCCTTCCCTCTAGTCTTACACTACTAAATTAGGGACGGCTAGCACAGATAGCCCTCGAGTAGCTTTGTGCGAAATTCCAAAACAAACAAACCCAACAGCGACTATCAGAACCTAATTTTTCGCATCATAAGCTTATAGCTGGCTGAGCCTCAAGAAAGACAACATTCTTTCACGTCTTATGCGACAACGAAAGAGCAATGAAGAATATACCATCTTACATTTAATTAAAATTATCCAAAGATAAAATATCCACCATAATTAAATATTGTTGTTTTTGAATTAAGCACAAAGCTACACAAGGCTCTGTGATCTGCCCACCACGGGTATCGAAACCCGGATTTTTGCATGCAAGTCCGCAGACATACCGCTGAGCCACTGGTGGGCAATTAAATATTGTGCTTATTTTTTCCACAAAATTTATGTTCTTTTCAGACAATAAATAAGTCGTTATTCATCATTTCACGCTTCTCAGCTGTGAGCTATGCTTTCAAAGTGTTTACTCACTGTCACAAACGATCTAAGTCGAAACATAGTTTTAATTGAAAAATACCCTCCATTTCGCGCAAAGCTACACGAGTGATCTGCGCTAGCCATCCCTAATTTAGTAGTGTAAGGCAAGAGGGAAGGCAGCTAGTCATTATCACCCCCCGCCAATTCTTAGGCTACTCTTTAACTAACGAACAATGGGATTGATGGTAACATTATAACCCTCCCACGACTGAAAGGGCGAGCATGTTTGGTGTGACGGGAATTCGAACCTGCGACCCTTGGATTACGAGTCGAGTGCTTTAACCACCTGGCTATGCTAGGCTACCTATCGTTAGTCTTACCATCATATAAGTACTGTTAAAGACTTCCCTAACTTATTGTCTGCGTATTCAAATTATAAGTGTAGATAATAGATTACAAATATAATAACAAACACAGTTGAAGTCCGCATTAGCCTCTCAAAAAAGAATAACATATTTCACGACCACTTTCTTCCACGAAGCTGTTTTTTTTCACCTACTTTTTCTTTTGATAACAGCCTAACTCTATATCTACTTTTTTTCAGTAGAACCTTATGTAGAACCTTCAAATGCTTTGTGTAGGTTCAGATAATTCTCAAAACGTCATCTAAAACAGTAGGGACCGTTACAAAAGTCTCTACTGTGATAAACATTGACAGTATCGACAGCATGGCATTGTGGGTACTCTGATTTATCTTACAGATGTAAATGTAGACTGTTACCCTTACTTTTCTTCCCATTTTTATTTTATTTGACAAGTGGAGGTGACATAATACAATGGACGAGATCGTAGTGTACGATATATAAACATAAGAAGTCTTTTCAAGGCAATACCTTGAGCTGTTAAAAGTCGACCAGCAAGACAATTTTATATATATATATATATCAGGTCATCCCTTAAGTAATGTCTGATTTTAGGTTCAAAAAAAGAGAAAGGGTTTCAAACACTTTTAACGTTATTTAATCAATAATGTATGTCCCATTATTATCAATTACTTCCTGCTAATGATTCACAAGTTTCTGAACGTCACTTCTACAAAATTATTGGGTTTTGGAGGAAAAGAATGTAGAGACGGTAGTTTTGACATCTTCATGTGTTCCAAGCTCTTTTCTATTAAGATAGTTCTTCAACCTTCAGAATAGATGATAATCAGATGGGACAAGGTCTGGAGAATAAGGAGGATGTGGAAGTTTCTCCCAGTCTAGCTCTTCAGTCTTTACAGATGTGATCCTTGCTGTATGGGGCCGTGCATTATCCTGGTGTAACACAACACCTTTACGATTGATCAAAGCAGGCCTCTTTTCTTTCAGTGCAACATTCAAACGCTCTAGATGTTGACAATAGGAGTCTGTTGTAATCGTTTCATTGAGTGGCAGCAACTCAAATTGGATCACACCAACAATATCCCACCAAACGCTTAACAAGACTTTCCTAGGGAAGAGGTCCATTTTGGGTTGTGCTTTAGCCAAGTTACCTACACTGAGCCATTATCTGCAGCACTTAACATTTGTATAAAATATCCATTTTTCATCTTCAGTCACTAACCTGTCCAAAAAAAAGATAAGTTACGTTAACAAGAGTGCAAATGTCCACTCTTGCTCTAATGTTGGCTTCTGTCAACTCTTGGGGGGACCCATTTTCTAAGTTTTGATACCTTTCCAAGCTGTTGCAGATGACGGTGAACTGTTGAATGGGTTGAATGAAGCTTCTGTGTTAGTTCTTTAACTGTTACAGCACAATCTTCATCAAGTGCAAGTCATCATTAAACTCAACAGAATGACCACCGCTATGTGGGTCCTACTTCCTCAATCACCTCCAAAACCTAGGGTACATTTTATAATTTCGCATTGTAGCTTGTACCCTGGAATCTTTTCAGTTAATGCAGCGTTATTTATTTAGTTTGTTTTTGTTTCGGTTTGTTTTTGAGTTAAAATAACAAATTATATCTTCATAAACATCTAATATTGAATAATCGATTCCATTACATTGCTAACAACAGAGGATAAAGAATAGCTTTAATGATTTCGTCCTGAACCCTTTCTTTTCACGAGGTCCAAAGCTTCCCTCTGTTGAAGATTCCAAAGCAACTGGCCTAATAAAGAAGTTCCACCCTTCGAAAGTGCTTGGGTTATAAGGATTTGCATTTTTAATCTCAAAACTATGGATGGTTAAACGCAAATATCCCTTTCTATAGCTTTATATAAAAAAATACATTTTAATAATTGATCTTAATTTAACCTAATTTTTAAGAGAGATGCTAAGAATTTAATAATAAGTGTCACTAAATAAATTACCTAATTGATTCAATGATGTTCTCAGTTCATCAGGTAAAAATGGGTTTAAACACCAACGTGGCTTCAAGTAAATTTTCTCGCCAAAGTTATAGTACAGAAATGTTTGGTATGTCTCATCAAGCTGTTACCACCGTCTTTCAACTACGCATGATTCTCAGTCTATTCATCCTGTTAGAGCGTGCAGAAGTCTTTAGAGCTTTTTTTCTTTCATTATTTGTAATTTTCACAGGTAATTATGATTCATGGTTCACGGACTTACAACGCAAAAATCCAAGGTTCGATTCCCGTAAGTGAACACAGTAAATAGCTTAAAGTACACAAATATATATCGCTACATCGAGATGATCACTAACAACGTTATAAATAGCAAGAAATCCGCAGACACAGAATCGCATCTTCGAAACGTGAATATGCAGCTCTGTACTCTAATTAACAAACGAGCGAAGTCTCCAATCGAAGCTACTATCGATTTCCTGATGTAAAACCGGTCAGAAGGAGACTAGCTGTATTGGTAATTCAAGTGATAAATCACTTGAGCATTAGTGCCGTATTATGTCTCCGTATACATGATATCTGGCTTTGTTTGTTTGTTTTGGAATTTCGCACAAAGCTACTCAAGGGCTATCTGTGCTAGCCGTCCCTAATTTAGCAGTGTAAGACTAGAGGAAAGGCAGCTAGTCATCACCACCCACCACCAACTCTTGGGCTACTTTTTACCAACGAATAGTGGGATTGACAGTCACATTATAACGCCCCCCACGGCTGGGAGGGCGAGCATGTTTAGTGCGACTGGGATTCGAACCCGCGGATTACGAGTCGAACGCCTCAACACGCTTGGCCATGCCGGGGCTCAAAAATAACAAGACCCCCAACACCATACCACAGCTGTATGTCTGCTGACTTACATAAAACTCGAGAAACCGGGTTTCGATCTCCGTGGTGAGCAGAGTACAAATAGCGCATTGTTTAGGTTTATGCTCAATTACAAAGAAAGAAAAGAAAAAATTAACAAAATTTTGTAAAATCGAATTCCTCGGAAGGTGGATTTAAATCACATAATTAATTGTAGTTTTTGAAGCTAAGTTTGGACACTGTTAGTGATAAACGATCAACTGGTTTATTCCTCAGTTTTTGGTTTTGAGATAAATTATGAAATAAAATCAAAAGATTCCCTTCACTGGACTTACATACTACTCTTCAAGTTTATGGTTCGAAAAGACATTATTTTTGTCAAAAAGAACGCCATCTTATTTTGGGGGAGGACGTCATTGAAACTGGTTTCGAAATATTGTGAATGGAGTCTGGTTTATTCTAGGAAGGGCATATGGCTTTTACTTTTTTTCGTTGCCAAAGTTCGGTTTCTTCACATCTGAGGTCCTGGTTACAGCCGCAATTAAGACTACGAACTATGATTTCTCGGTTTCTTATCAGGTAAATTATATCACCAGTTTTAAACTTCTCTTAACTTTGAATGACTTGGCGGTTAAAACGTTAGACACGTAATCTGAGGGCCGTGAATTCGAATCTCTATCACGAAACGTGATCACCCTTTAAGTTTATTTGTTTAGAATTAAGCACAATGGGCTATCTGTGCTCAACCCAGGATGGGTATCGAAACCAGGAGTTTAGCAGTGTGAATCCGCAGACATATCCCTGTGTCACTGGGGCTGCCCTTTCAGTCACGTAGGCGTTATACTGTGTTGATTAATCTCACTATTCATTGGTAAATTAGAAACCAACGAATTGGCGGTGGGTGATGTTAACTAGCTGCCTTTCCTCTGGTCTATCATTGCTAAATTTGGGACGGATATCACAGATGGCCCTCGTGTAGCTTTGCGCGAAATTCTAAACAAACAAAACCTAACTTTAAAGGGCATATTTATCTCTATAAATTACGTTCACAGCATTAAGAAAGTAACTCAAACACAGATTCTGTTTCTAAAAGTCATTTCTATTATGCATTCTGTAATACTCCTATTAGTTCCTGGAAAATGCATTTCCTTGTGAAACATTTTGAAGAAACTGTTTTTAACAACATTCAAGACAACTGTAGTATAATATATTTGATTCTTTGACGTTAAACCTTTCTGTACACCAGAGTAAGATCAACCCGTGGTGCCCCCTAGTGGCACAGCATTATGAATACTACTTACAGCACACACAGCCCATTGAGTAGCTTTGTACTAAATGACAAACAACTCATGACAGCGGGAGTGTGACGGAAATCCAGGTAAGTCTGTTAGAATGCCGTTAGTGACCAAAGATTGGAAACAACTGTCCTAATGATATTTAAGGTGATTTGAAAAAACGTTCACAGAAGGATATATTCCTGAGCCTAATACACTATAAAGGCTCGATACAGCAATGTGCTCCAATGATACAGAGACGTTTGAGGGCGTTTTACTTCACTGAATATTTTTAATTTGGAATAATTATAACAGTATCAATAATAACAATAATATTAATACAAATAAAAATCATATATGTGAGAGTACAATCAAATAATGAATCCACGTATTCTAATCGTTATACGGTTTTATTTTACGAGATTGTAATTTCGTAATTAAAGCTACATTACTAACGTAATTAATGTTTATTTCTGATCTACGTTGGCATCTTGCATTGGTAAACTACTACTGATAATAACAGTCCTGTCTGGACACACATGTATTATTTATTTTAGGGTGCACTGATTTCTCTTAAAGTAATAGAATAACAGGAGGCCTGGCAGAACGCGTGCTACAGCGTAAAACTCTGATTATCCAACATCGACAGAGTTCGAAGAAAATAAATAGAGTAGGCATAAAATATTAAACGCAGTGAAATAACTTTCAAATAAACGACAGTCAAGTTGCGGTTCAAATTCCAAAAGCCACAAAATAGTGAACAACCAATAGGCCTAAGATTTTTCTAAAAACAGCAATAAAAGTTTAAAGACGAGTATATTTGGGATTAGAGAAACCTCGGGGCCCGGCATGGCCAGGTGGGTTAAGGCGCTTAACTGGAAATTTTACATCAAATTCGTTGTGAAAATTGTTAAAGTGTTGCTTAAGGTTGTATACTTTATTATTCCTAAAACCTTAGTTACAATAAAAGACACACTTACTTATTATTTGCTTCAATCACTGCAAACTTCAACTTCCAACTATCATTAAATTCTCGTTTTACGTTTTTCCAGTCACGTGTGTTCACTTTTCGTCAGTAATGCCAGAATCAATTAATTTGTCTTTATTTTCTGAGTATTCACCATCATCTGGATTCTTTTGTTTTCGAATTATCCACTATCCATATTATGGGATTAAAAACAAAACATATTTAAACACTTAAAAGTTGCACAATAAAAATATGTATGTATGCGCATGCAAAACAACGTACATTGCATAACAAACATCTCAACCAGACTGATGTTAAAAAATGGGCGGAGTCTGTGGTACTGATGAAGCGCGTGACATTGGCGATGGCGTAAGGCAGTGCAGTTGCTGATTACCAAATTTGCGATAAAAATTAAATGATGGAAAAAGTTGATTCCTAAACTCGAGCTGGCCACAATAGCTATCCACTGGCCAAATGTGGCCAGTAGCCATAAAGTAATAGCTTCAGAGAGTGTTAGGCCCGGCATGGCCAAGCGTGTTAAGGCGTTCGACTCGTAATCTGAGGGTCGTGGGTTCGAACCCGGTCGCACCAAACATGCTCGCCTTTTCAGCTGTGGGGCGTTATAATGTTACGGTCAATCCCACTATTCGTTGGTAAAAGAGTAGCCCAAGAGTTGGCGGTGGGTGGTGATGACTAGCTGCCTTCCTCTAGTCTTACACTGCTAAATTAGGGACGGCTAGAGCAAATAGCCCTCGAGTAGCTTTGCGCGAAATTCAAAATAAAGCAAACAAGAAACAAGTTTGTGTTTTAGGTTTGAATGTTTTTATTTTTTCAGTTCAGCTTCGTTTTCGTCACGGCTAGTTTGGCAGAAGTTCGTCTTGGGAAATGAGAGCTAACGAGTTCTTTACTGATCCAGTAGATGTGATTGTCCATTTGTGTATACTATTTTGTTTTTTTTGTTTGTTGTTATGTCTAAATGTAGATTGTCCGTGATGATAAGAAACCCACTTAAAGTTAAAATATATCCTAAAGACGGCTGCTATGGGTATTAAAACAATTTTTACAATAGAAAGGAACACCTTTATATCTATATTAATTTTACAATACAAAGGAACACCTTTATATCTATATTATTTTTTTACAATACAAAGGAACACCTTTATATCTATATTAATTTTACAATACAAAGGAACACCTTTATATCTATATTATTTTTTACAATACAAAGGAACACCTTTATATCTATATTATTTTTTACAATACAAAGGAACACCTTTATATCTATATTAATTTTACAATACAAAGGAACACCTTTATATCTATATTAATTTTACAATACAAAGGAACACCTTTATATCTATATTATTTTTTACAATACAAAGGAACACCTTTATATCTATATTATTTTTTACAATACAAAGGAACACCTTTATATCTATATTAATTTTACAATACAAAGGAACACCTTTATATCTATATTAATTTTTACAATACAAAGGAACACCTTTATATCTATATTAATTTTTACAATACAAAGGAACACCTTTATATCTATATTATTTTTTACAATACAAAGGAACACCTTTATATCTATATTATTTTTTACAATACAAAGGAACACCTTTATATCTATATTAATTTTTACAATACAAAGGAACACCTTTATATCTATATTAATTTTACAATACAAAGGAACACCTTTATATCTATATTATTTTTACAATACAAAGGAACACCTTTATATCTATATTATTTTTTACAATACAGAGGAACACCTTTATATCTATATTAATTTTTACAATACAAAGGAACACCTTTATATCTATATTAAAAATATAGCCGTTTTTACATATATATGTGTCCAATCTGTTTGTTTCTCTCGCAATTTAAACTTCAATCAAGTTATCGATAATTACAGTACATTCCTTTTATTCGTTGATCGAATCTGCACTTGTCTAGACATCAGTTTTTATCTGAAGAGATCGCACAACCCCAGAATAAATACCGATGTATTGAAACACGAGGTGTTACTGTCACTTTTACATATATGACGTATACAGTGTACTGACGATGTTGTTTTTCAGTGCCAATATAACATACAGTTTGCAAAGATATTTATAACATGCAAGCATAATATCATTATCACTGTTTTGACTTTCGTTTATTTGCAACTGATGCCAGTTATTATAATTTTTGTTTGTTTTTGAATTTCGCGCAGAGCTTTTCTAGGGCTGTCTGCACTAACCCTCCTAATTCAGCAGTGTACGACTACAGGAAAGGCAGCTAGTCATCACCACCACCCGCCAACTCTTGGACTACACTTTTACCAACGAATAGTGGGATTCATCGTAACATTATAACGCCCCACAGCTGAAAAGGCGAGCATGTGTGGTGCGACGGAGATTCGAACCCGCGACCCTCAGATTGCGAGTCGAGTGCCTTAACCACCTGGCCATGCCGGGCCCAGTTATTATAAATAACGCTTTTAAACTAATAAGGTACAAAGTATTATTGCATATAATTTTAAGAAAAAAATCTAATCGGAATGTAATAAGTTTAAACAATCAAACCTAGCGCAACTATGATCTCAATTTAAAGTACTACTTTGGAACATACAATTTATTAGATTATTTTATTTGCTGAACATTTGGAACATACAATTTATTAGATTATTCTATTTGCTGAACAAAAGCATGAATAAGTATACATCATTTCGCATGAAACTGTTTTAGTGAATCGTTGAAACAGTGAAGACCACAATATCTGTGTAGAGCTCTTGCTATATTATAAATATTTTGTGGACCTCATGCTATATAACACCACTTTTCTTAGTATTTGAAGTATAAGAAAATAATTAATTTTTAAATAAACATTTTAAATCTTGTGAATGTTTTATTTATATGAATTACCGGTAAAGTAAAATGATTTTTTTCAAGCAAATACAACTTGGTTATATTGAGATCAATAAGTGTACAAATTAGTCCTATTTGACTATTACAAGTCATCAGAAACAATAAATTATTGACAGGTACGTATTGATCAGTGTTATTCAATTATTAATCTAATTCTGGCATCTCCACTGTTCAGTATCTTGTTAGAATATTTGACAGCAGTAACATTAGTATCAGTTCCACATTCAAAGCACTTTTATGTTCCACCTGTTGTTAGAACCTTTGACATTAAAATCTGTTTCAAACTCAGTATTACTACTATAATCCACCCAGATTTCTAAAGGCTGAATATTGGAAGAGAGTAATCATTCCGTCCATTTTCATCGTCACAAGTTAAAATGGTCCACTGCTCGAACCTGGTATTTAAGACTGTTTGTCCCATCATTCACTGCGTGTTTTCTAATTTTGGAATTTTCAGAAATTAGTGTATCAGAAACACAGAAAATAAACTTTTTTTCTTGGTTTCAGCACCATTAATGTATTATTATTAATGTATTATTATGAAAACATTTGTTTGTTTTGTGAATCTCACACAAAGCTACGTGAGGGCTATCTGTGGTAGCCGTCCCTAATTTAGCAGTGTAAGACTAGAGGGAAGGGCGAGTAATCACCATCCACCGCCAACTCTTGGTCTACTCTTTTACCAACGAATAGTCACATTATAACGCTCCCACGACTGAAAGGGCGAGCATGTTTGGCGCGACGGGGATGTGAACCCACGACCCTCGTATTACGAGGCCGGGGCCCGTTATAAAAACAACCACATTTTTATTGACACTTATTTTAGTGCCAACCTTTTTTATGCCCCACATCCCTAAAAAAATTTTAATATGTTCTCGCACCCCTCACAGTAATTATTTATTTAAGAATAAAAGTGAAGGTGGCCAAAAACAATTTTATAATTAGTTAACAAAACGAAACATTTGAAAAGAAAAAATATTACAACACACTAATAGTTGCATAAACCCTACATGGCCAACAAAAAAATAAATTTTCATCCATGCGTTAAATGAAATTTCTTTGAAGTTGAAATGTTCAAATGTTCACAAGCCAATTTAAATTTAATGACTCTTTTGTTCCTGTTTATTTCTTACGAGTTTTTCAAAGCGTGGCACTTTGTTGCTGATAGCAATCCGCAAGTCTGCCTGTGCACTCAAGCGATTTCTAGATTTTGTCTTGATTGACAAAAGAGCACTAAATCCAAACTCGCATAAGTATATCGTCACATAAGTATGTCATCACATAAGTATGTCATCGCGAACGGGATGAGCAGCATTTTGTGTTTTTTCACAAAGTCTTGGAAACAAAGTCCATTGCCGAACACTAATATTGTTCCAAAGTTTTGCTTTCAAACTGCATTTCAAGAAATCGATTTGTGCGCAGTTAAATAAGATCTTCCTTCAGTTCTTTATCATCCAGCATATTATCCAAATTGAAGGAGTATGGATTCATAATCCATTCTTCAGAAGTTTCCAGTTCTCCTCCAAAATATCCAAATGATTTTGATAGTATTTCCAAATGATCTACAATTTCTTCACACACACATGGAATTAAGGACTCACCCTCACCATTTCCATTTCTTTGAGTGATTGAAAATTTGAAAGACCCTTTTAACTCGTCGACACCAAAGATGTAACTTTTCTTTGAAGCATTTAACTTTTGCAGCATTTTAATATGTTTATGTTTTTCCCTTGAAGAGATACACATCAGGTCATTCATACGAGTGAAAATATCACTCAAATAGGCTAGCATTTGGTTGAATTCTCGTGATTTTATTTCTCCGGGCAGATCATAGTCACCTTCCTTCCTTCAGAAAAGTTTTGACTTCTTCTTGCAGTTTAAAGCGCGTTAAAGCTCTCCCACGACAGACAGCCAGGACTTATGGTGGAAAGCAAAACTGAATGCTCACCTCCCAAAATCTTCACAAACTTGAAGAGGTGGTAGTTCAGAGCGACCTCTAATCCAGTTGATGGTCTTCACAGAAGTGTCAAGGACCTTTATCAACATTGAGGAAATGTTTTGATGCCAAAGCATGTCGATGAAGAAAATAGTGAGTACCTTGCAAGTGGGGAATCTCTTGTTTCATCAGTGCAAAAATTCTGATTGATTTCCTAGCATAACAGGGGTACACACACAGAACCAATAATTTGGATATCTAAATCATATTTCAAGAAGTCTTCACACACACTGGAAGACATCTTTCCCTTTGTGGTTGTTTTCAGATCTTCACAGAACAGGAAATCTTCCATTATGGCACCTCATGGACATACCTCACTAGTGTGATGAGTTGACTGCAATTTGCAACATCAGTTGTTTCGTCCAATTTGAGAGAGATTTTCAAGGGACTAGCCCTGATATCTGCGATAACTTGGTCCAAAATGTCCGTACTCAAATCACCAATTCAGTTTTGAATAACGTTATTTGATAACGACACTAACTTAAGCTTGTTTGAGGCTTCTTTTCCCAGAACAATTGTTGCCCTTTCTAATTCACACCGTTTTATCACCTATTCTGCAATTGTATGGGGCTTTGATTTGGCTACTTTATATGCCATGTGGTATGAAGCCATCAGCAGTGGTTTGTCAACAGATATAAAACCTAATTTTAAGGGTTGTCGAGAATCAAAAGCGGGCTCTTCCACCTTTCAACGATTCAACATCATGGCCTGCATCAGCTGCTTCACCATGTCGATTGTTCAAGTGTTCCTTCAGCTTAGATAGATTCAAATTTGTGTTTGAAATGACAGCGTCACAAAGCATGCACTGGGGTTTTTTGTAGATCCTTAGTTCTTCCGATGCAAGAAACCAAACTTCACATAATCATCATTCCATTTCCTTTTGTTTGACATATGAAGTTTTTTTGCACAAACACAGAATCAACAATGCACTGACTTCTATTGCATCACGCATGGGTTTATATACTCTGCGAAACTTTCTAGAACATTCTCGAATATACGTCACATGATGTCATCGATTAATTCTGGATACTTCTGGAAGTTTCTCGAGTCACGATCACGTGAATACATAACATAAATAAATAATAGACACTTTAAGATTTATGTTCACAAACGTAACTAATTAGTTATGCCGAGTATTTAGGTCACGTTTACGTTTCGTGTGTTGTTTGTTTACATTTGTACATTAAGATTTCGGTCTGCGCTGGTGACGGTAGAAACGACAGTTTATTGTAATAAGGTAAAAGTTATGTCTGTAACAAGAAATATAAGAAATAAAAATCGAACTTAAATTTTGAATATATAGGACAGTATGCTTAATATAAACAGAAACAAACTGAAATGTTATCTCGCACCCAAGGGAGCACTCCTGGTTGGGGAACCACTGCTGTACATTATCCATAAACCTCTTAAATTTACCTGATTTTATTGTGTCTCTTGTACAAGTTGATAAGTATTCATCTTCCTTGCTGTTCGATTTCGAGTGAAAAATAGCTGAAGACTACAGCTCTGTATTTGCTATTCATCAGGTGTTATTACGTCATAGTGAGTTCTGGGATATTGTTATTGGTTATCAGTCAAAAACAATTTGTTTATTCCAGCCCTAATTTTATCTGTTTCATTCCTTTTAAAGTTAACATTATACTAACGGAAAGTTTAGCTTTAAATCGAAGTATAATCTTTGTTGCCCGAGCTCATTCTGTTATGTTTATAAAAAAAAGAACACCGTATTGGTATTCAGTTAAACCTTTTGAGACCATTACTTGTTATATGGATAATGGAAAGAGGAAAATTGTGTTTATATTTTCAGGCGCACCACAGAAGGTTAATTAATGAAATGTATGTTTTGGGAGAGAAAGCAAGACTCTAGTCAGACTAGACCTAGTTACTAGTGATATACGTCAGTGCTGGTGTTTGTTGATTATATTGACAGTAGACCCATTTAATGTTTCTGGTTGTACTGAAGATGTTGAGACACTGCAAAGTGTCTTGGATAAACTGATACGTTGAGCATATGGCATTTTAACTATAGTAAGTACAGGAAAATGAACTTAAGGTACCATAATTTGGACCCGTGTTTACTACAGATAGGAACCTA
>NC_134827.1:58906272-58996947 GCF_004210375.1 Tachypleus tridentatus
GAAATGGCTTTGGTATTCTTCCCGGAACGGTGTTGTGTTATAAAGAAATGAATATTATAAATTTTTCGCCATGCAAACACTTTGGCATCAACATTTTACAGGTAATATTAGATAAAAAATTTTATTATAGTTAAGTTGTTTTAAATGTTCAAAGTTACGTTCATTTTTCGCAAACTATTTTTTGCCAAAACTGGCGAGCAATGTCACAGAATGTCCTGCTATCATTTTAGTGAATTATTTGTCAACTGATATTTAACATTTTGGATTTCTAAAATAAATTACACAGTATGGCTAATAAAAAATTAAATCTCTTGTTGAAGCCGTTAGCGGTAGTTTCATAGTACGTTATTTGTAAGATAGCTGAGAGTGCGGAGCTTTTTTAGCCCTACTGCGTTACCTAAAAGACAACTGAGATTTGTCTTAGTATGTTACCTTAAACACAACCGAAAGTATGAAGCTTGTTCAGTAGCATTTCGGACTCGAACGTTCTGCTTTCTATTTACGGCTGAAGACGACGGAAACCAATCCTTCAAGATAATCTTCATAAAGGAGCAGCCACTTAACGGTTAAGCAATTCAAATATAAATGTAACCATTGAGGAGTCGTTACGTAAGTCCTCGGTGGCTCTGATGGTAAGCTTATAAGGCTGACGTTCCGGATTCGATCGCTGCGGTGGGCAAGTATGAAAAGACCACTGGGAAACTTGTGCATAACAAACAAACAAACACGTTACTTGGGAACACCTTTAATGATAAAAATTAACTAATATATATGTATATATTTTTGCGTTTCATTATCGAGTCTAAAAACATTCGTCTAAACATGCATCACAGTCATCGTTGGGAATGAAGTATTTAGCCCCTCACTATCTATCATGCATGTCAGCGACATGTCGCTCAAAGAACCAAACCACACTTTCTGTTCACAGTTCGCAAATGTTGTTGTATTCTGGAAGAACACCCAACAACTGCAATGTACAATATTTACAACTGCTACTGAACAACATATAGTAGTACTGTAGTAAATGGAGAATTAGTGATTAAATAACTCAACACAAATCATGTTATTTACAAAATCGTACAAAACAAATTAGTACCACAGGGGACTGAGACTCTCTTACAAGTAACAACACCAGCAAAATTCTACATTTGACTGATTATTAAACGATACAAGACATTAATAGATAAGAACCAAAATATAGAGAAATATAAACAAGTTACTTTAAAAGTGTGACAACTGGCATTAACCAAGGGGATTCCTCACAACACGTTAAAAACCTACAGACCATACTGAGAGCAGTTGTAGAATATGCTTGTATAACATGAACAAATGTGTCAAAAACACATCAACAAAATACGGCAAATACAGAACTATATTTAACAAAGTATATAGTGACCTACTGTCAACAAACTCCGTATTTCAATACACTGACAGGCAGACTCTTGAAAAATTCGCTTCAATATTATAATAAAAATATTAATAAATGTGAAGCAAACTAAATAGTTACATAATATATGATAAACCTAATTCTAAGTACTTCCCCCCTCAAACGTCATAAATAAGAATCGTACAGGTTAAACTGAACCATAGACACAAACACAACTGTATTTTAAAATGATTTTAATGTAAAAATAGGATTATATGTATGTGTGTGTATATAATTGTTATGTGAACACAGACTAATAGGGCGATCATGTGTAAGTGAAGCTACTGACAATACACGATTTAATATTACCCTATAAGTTGGACATAACGCGTAAAGGGTATATTAATTGAAACTGCAGACAATGGACAGACTATAACATTCAGTGAGTGATGCAAAACTAAGTAACAAGTGTTGTTACCTAGGATTCAGTAATAGTGTAAACAAAATAATTCCTGAGAGGGAGGAAGAGGTCAAAAATGACCATCCCTGGTTCAGATCTAAGAACAGTGTACAATATAAAAACAGTTTAAAATGACCATCCCTGGTTCATATCTAAGAACAGTGTAAAATATAAAAAACAGTTTAAAATGACCATCCCCGGTTCAGATCTGAGAACAGTGTACAATATAAAAACAGTTTAAAATGACCATCTCTGGTTCAGATCTGAGAACAGTGTACAATATAAAAACAGTTTAAAATGACCATCCCTGGTTCATATCTGAGAACAGTGTACAATATAAAATCAGTTTAAAATGACCATCTCTGGTTCATATCTGAGAACAGTGTAAAATATAAAAACAGTTTGAAATGACCATCCCTGGTTCATATCTGAGAACAGTGTACAATATAAAAAAAGTTTAAAATGACCATCCCTGGTTCAGATATAAGAACAGTGTACAATATAAAAACAGTTTAAAATGACCATCCCTGGTTCATATCTGAGAACAGTGTAAAATATAAAAACAGTTTAAAATGACCATCCCTGGTTCAGATCTGAGAACAGTGTATAATATAAAACAGTTTAAAATGACCATCTCTGGTTCAGATCTGAGAACAGTGTACAATATAAAAACAGCTTAAAATGACCATCCCTGGTTCATATCTGAGAACAGTGTACAATATAAAAGCAGTTTAAAATGACCATTCCTGGTTCATATCTGAGAACAGTGTAAAATATAAAAACAGTTTGAAATGACCATCCCTGGTTCATATCTGAGAACAGTGTACAATATAAAAACAGTTTAAAATGACTATCCCTGGGTCATATCTGATAACAGTGTACAATATAAAAACAGTTTAAAATGACCATCTCTGGTTCAGGTCTGAGAACAGTGTACAATATAGAAACAGTTTAAAATGACCATCCCTGGTTCAGATCATGGATCGAGTAAGGAATCCAAAGAGTGACCGCATAACTAACTACAAATATTTAATTCTCAGATTGTGGTTTTAGTTTCACAAATTAAAACAACAAACTGTGTTAATCACGTAACCGTTCATTTTACAATCTAAGTAGCTGATGTCAATTGTTTACATCGTGAAGCAAAAATCGATAACGTAACCTTTTGAAAAAATCTCAATGTCCGGTCCGTGTCTGCTCGTCTATGTAGGAATGATACATTATTCGATGTGTACACATTACGTCATAGCTTCGTAATACGAAAGAAGAGGATCTGATAATATTACTAGAGTCAGTATTTGTTTGTGTTTCTCGTCATGTTTGGCAAGTCGCGTGTTCTATATATTAAATAGGTTTGGTATATCCCCTGCTGGGACAGCGGTAAGTCTTTGGATTTACAACGCTGGAATCAGAGGCTTAATTTCCCTCGGTGAACACAGCAGATAACTTGATTTGGCTTTTTAAATAAAAAAACACACACACAGGTTTCGTATACAGAGATGATAATTAAACTTATTTATTCTTCAGAAACTTAAGTAACTTAAATATATGCGTTTTGAAAATTTGTTTTAAGGATTTCATAAAAAGCTTTGATCTTAAGTCAATAACTTCCCATTAAATTTGACGTCCTAGAATACTGTATATAAATAATTATTAATAATTGTCTACTGAAAACTATTTATTCACTTATTGTTAACAACGAGGAAAACATTAGTAACAATATATTTTTGTTGAATTTCACGCAAAGCTACTCGAGGGTTATCTGCGCTAGCCGTCCCTAATTTAGCAGTGTAAGACTAGAGAGAAGGCAGCTAGTCATCACTACCCACCGCCAACTCTTGGGTTACTCTTTTACCAACGAATAGTTGGATTGACCGTAACATTATAACGCCCCCACGGGTGAAAAGGCGAGCTCGTTTGGTGCGGCGGGGATGCGAACCCGCGACCCTCGGATTACGAGTCGCACGCCTTAACCCACCTGGCCATGCCGGGCCTGTAACAATAACGGAAATTGTACTTCGCGTTATAGTTTCGTGTACTGCTTTAATTAAAGTTTTAATACCCACAACAACCGTCTTGGGAATACATTTTTGCTTTCTAAACAGTATTAGGTCCGGCATGGCCAGATGGTTTGGGCGCTCGACTTGTAATTTGAAGATCGAGGCTTAGAATTCCTGTCACATGAAACACGCTTTCTTTTTCAGTTGCGGTTTTTTTAATATAAAATGACGGCCAATCCCACTAATCATTGGTTAAACAGTAACCCAAGAGTTGACGGCGGGTGGTAATGACTAGCTGCCTTCCCACTCCTAAATGACAGACGTTTAGTGCAGATAGCCTTCGTGTAGCTTCGTGCGAAAATTCAAAACAAACATACAAACAGTTGTAAGACTTTTGGAAGCAAAGAACATAAATTCAAACAGACGAAGAGAAATCTGAGAACTGTGTACTGTAGCATGAGTCTCTGAGAATAGTGTATTGTGTTGTGAGTCTCTGAGAACAGTGTACATTATAAAAACAGTTTAAAATAATTTATAAGAAGATTGTATTGTGCATGCATGTTGTTTAAAATGTTTTTTTTTCAATCAGTAATTTTTTTTAATAAGAGTCATGTAGGGGTGACATTGCTAAAAATACAGAACTAAATTAGAGATTAATACACAAAAATTATACAGAAAAACTACATAAGTATTCAAAAATTTCCAAGAAACACATTTATCTAGAACAACATGTTGAATTTCTATTACTTGGTCCTCGCTAGTACGGTGGTAAGTCCACGGACTTACAACGCTAAAGTCAGCGGATCGATCCCCCTCGGTGGACTGAGTAGATAACCCGATGTGGCTTTGCTATTAAAACACACACACCTATCAGTTGTGTGAATTCAACTTTGAATTAAAGCGTTTAAACTGAATAATACTATATAGTCTTACAATGGTTAATTTCCTGCGGCCTGGCATGGCCAGGTGGGTTAAGGCGCTCAACTTGTAAGCTGAGGGTCGCGGGTTCGAACCTCTGTCACACCAAAGATGCTCGTCCTTTCAGCTATGTGGACGTTATAATGTGACAGTCAGTCTCACTATTCGTTGGTAAAAGAGTAGCCCGAGAGCTGGCGGATGATAGTGATGTCTAGCTGCCTTCCCTCTAGTCTTACACTGCTAAATTAGGAACGGCTAGCGCAGATATCCCTCGTATAGCTTTTCGCGAAATTCAAAAACGAAAACACACTTGTTTCAGTCGATATAACCCTATAATTATTTCATTTCTAGCATCAATTTAAACCTAAATCCACTCTTATGTGTTTCTGGACACTGTAAGATGTCATCGTTCAGTCATAATAATTAGCAGTGATAAAAAAAATCACAGTTCTAGAGTAAATGATATTATCATTACCCTTTGAAGCTTACTTTTTTACAGAACTCCAGTGTTTGTTTAAAAAAAATGTAAGTGCAAGGTAAAACAGGAATTATCAACGAATGAAAGACAACACTAGATGACCGTAACGTAGGGAGCTGACCTTTATATTGTGTACGAAGTAAAGGAGTAAAAAAATCAATGCACATGATATTGAATTTTATTACACATATTCATAGAATACAGAAGCTTATAATCATGGGGAAAATGTCACAAAAGAAATAAAAGAATATGTAAATGAAAAATGATGTGAGGATGGCAGTGTTAAAATATTGAAAATAGCAATATTATGATGATACAGATATACATAGATCATCCCTGCATGACTTTCAGTATTAAAATTTAATGTCACACTGTGAAGTGTACAAGAACAAAAGTGTTGTGAGGTCAATTCGACCGACCTCGTAACGAACGTTTATACTAGTCTGTAATAATCAAAATATGTTTTAATTTAACTTGATATTCCTTGTACGTAAGTTCTAGTTTCATAGTTACACCACAATGATGCATACCCCATCGTGACCATGATATTATAATAAACAAACTACATACCACAAGTCAGAAATATATAACTTCCAGCTATAGTAATATTAAAGTCAAGTATTCATTTTATAGTGTGGCGTTAAATTTTAGTATTAAATGTCATGTAGGGGTGATCAGTGTATAGCTGTATCATTTTTATAGTCTAATTTGCGTTATTTTGGGCACTGCTATCCAAACATCATTTTATGTTTCCAAAATGCTTTCATTAGTCCTAGAGGAGGTTCTGAGAACAGTATAATTTTAGATGGGATTATGAGGGTAAAGTGGAGCTGAGACTATGGGAACAATGATTAATGGAGATGAGGTAGGGTCTGAGAATAGAGTAGAATATAAATGAAACTTTAAGAACAGTGTAGAAGAGATTATTAGAACACTATAGAACACAGATGAGATTATTAGAACAATGTAACAATGTAGATGAGATTATGGAAACACTGTAGAGTGTAGACGGGGTTCTGAAGAAATTGTGCAGTATAGATGAGATTTCTTTACCGAAGAAATGTTGAAACCGAATTTTCTAGATTTAATGAAACGATTTATATATATATATTTGAAAACATACATATATAGATATTTGAAAAGTGTCTACAATATTCTAACTAAAGATATATACCTTTTATTTATGATAGGTAAAGATAGTTGGCAAAAAAAAGTTTATTCTAAGACGCTCTTGTACCAGAACTAGGATAAAAAAATCATTCAGGTTCCTTTACGTTTCTTACGAAAGGATCTTGTGATGATATTAATGTTACAGTCCGCTGAAAGCTTGCGTAGATGTAACAGAGACTGCAAACTTCACATGCAATGCTAAACTTCTGCTGTGACCTGCAATGCACGGTTGTATGTAAGATCGTGGTTGTAAAATGTTTTTGAAGAAAATCAAGTAACGCCAGTAAAGTGAATCATGTACATGAAGAGGAACTGATAACCATAGTTCTTTTACAAACTTCAACATGAAGAGGAACTGATAACTATACTTCTTTCAAAACGTGTACATGAACAAGGAACTGATAAACATAGTTCTTTTACAAACTTCAACATGAATGAGGAACAGATAACCATAATTATTTTACAAATTTGAACATGAATGAGGAACTGATAACTATACTTCTTTCAAAACGTGTACATGAACAAGGAACTGATAAACATTCTTGTTTTTTATACTTGAGCACAAAGTATTCTTTGAACAAATAACAAAGTTTCATGAGGTTAAATTATTGGTACTTAACTAGACGTTTCATAGAACTTGTAAACAATTAGTTGTGTATTAAATAAGAGTTACTAATATTGTATATCTAAACATGATGGAGAGAATCTTTGAAATACTCTAGTAAATGAAATTATTAAGTTTTGTAGCAGTGTTATTTTAACTTTCATTTAATAATAAAATCAAAACCCAGAGATCGTTATTAATAATACTTGGACGGATCAGCTCTTTAACCTGTTCAGTGCTGTAGACGAGATAACTCGTCCAAGCCGATCACTAACACAGTGCCAAGGACGAGTTAATTTGTTCTCAATGATACCTAACTTCAACGCTAGATGTCAGCACCACACATATGTTTAACCTACTTACAAATTGTATCACTTTCGATTCAAAATGGTGTCACGAAAAAGTTACAAAATGAAGAAACATTAGAGTTGTATTGTAGCAGCCGAAATACTTGGCAGTTAACAGGTTAAGAAAGAACCTGGTTTGGGATTAAGTGAAGCCACGTGCAATATTTTATTTCCTTAGAAATGTAAGAACTTTCTTTCCAACAACTCACTTTAAAAAAGTAATGTAATACCTATTTAGTTCGTCCTCCGGACCGATCATCGGTGGGCTAATTTCTTATTACTCATAAATCAGGGAGCAGACGAACCAACCGCTACCTATAAAAATCATCAGACTCATCGATTAATCAGATCACTTTAGCCATAGCTGAGTATATCTTACCTTTCGCGTGCCCCTATGGGACAGTGATCAATCTACTGATTTTCTAAAATCAGGGTTTCGATTCCCCTTCATAGACACATGGACACAGCAGATAGTCCGATGTGGCTTTGCTGTAATAATATCACACATACTCTTCTTTGGTGTTTCTGTTAAGGTAGCAGACTCACTGATAATAAAACCATTAAAAATACAATAAATTTAAAGTGGTCTTATGTGGCCAGACATAGCCAGGAGGTTAAGGCACTCAACTCGTAATCTGAGGGTCGCTAATTCGAATCCCCGTCATACCAAAATTGCTCGCCCTTTTAGCCGTGGGGGCGTCGTAACGTGACGGTCAATGCCACTATTTGTTGGTAAAAGAGTAGCCCAAGAGTTGGTGGTGGGTGGTGATGACTATTTGCCTTCTCTTTAGTCTTACACTGCTAAATTAGGGACAGCTTTGCTCGAAATTTAAAACAAACCACCATTTAACACTTGCTCTTACTTCTAATAAGGGGTCCTCCTTTAATGGTACTATTGTCACTTGTCACTTTTGTTTGTTGTATTATCTACGACTTGCTGCTATCATGTCGTCTCGGAATAACTGCAGTAATTTGAAAACTATTAGGGTTAGTATTTAGTATTATAACTAGGTTAGTAGTTAGGGTTACTTGATTTAATAAATGGTAATTTTGGTAAAGTACATAAATAGCTTCATATTCTACTGCATGTTATACATAGGGAAAGCTGGTGTATGAGATTATGGCCATAGTTTATAACTTCGGACGGGAACAACAGAAATAGAAGTGCATATGAATACATGTAGTTTAACCATTTAGACATCACAAACTGACAAACCAGTAGGGGTATCAACAGTGTAACTTTGACAACGCTTCTGGATGTGATATTGCTTACGTTGTAACTGTGTTTAAATATTACGTTTAGTGAGAATACTGAAAATTCGTCAAAGATATACAGTGGTGGCGCTAATAAAAGTTAGTTCTTCAAATATTTCAACGTCTATGAGAGTTTTTGTGAGCTGTGTTATCGCGCACACAGTGGGAAAAACGCTTTAATATTTTAAACCTCCAAACTGCTCTCACATGATACCTAAATTACATCAGGTTGAGAAAACAATAACTTACGTTACGTCATGATGGGTAATACATTGTAATTCGTCATCCATCTGGTGTTCCCTGATGATAGTGAAGCTGGAAGATATTAAATGCCTTGTGCTAACATAGATAATCTGAAATATGGATCTGCCATTCTAGTTGAGAATTAGAAGAGGTCTATACAGAGACAATACTAATTAAACCTGACAGTGAATGTTGCCACAATACCAGGAGAATGTAACAGCAGTGTGAGTTCATGAACTAATAAGCATTGTTTCTGATTTCATAATATGTTATATTGTGTACTATTATATACAGTTATCCCAGTGTTCGCGAAGGTTTTTTCCTTTTGTGAGAAAAAGGAACTAGCGAAGACCAGTGATTAGTGCACTGGACTGGTGAACTTAGGTTTTGTGGTTTGCGTCCCTTTATTGAAACAAAGAAATAAACAAAACACGCTCTGCATTTTAGGGTGTGTGAGAGTGGGAAAACATGGATGCACCGTAATTGTCACGGTAAAAATATCTGGTGTCTTTCTTCTGATGGATATTTCAAAATCAGGGAAGACTAAAACAGATAGCCTTGAGGTTAGTTTGCTCGAAATCCAACAAATAAAGAAAATGTGAGAGATAATATATAAGTTAGTTTTCTTATAAAACTCTAGTGCCCCTTTAAAAATGTAAGTAGAAGGTAAAATAAGAATTACCAGCCAATAAAAAAAACGAACATTAGATAACAGTAACATGTAGAATATTCATTGCTTTGTACACTATACAATGGGTGTCTTTAGGGAGCCAACTCCTATATTATGTATGACATGAAGTAGTTAAAAGAAAATCAATACACATAATGTTGAATCCAACAAATAAAGTTTGAGAAGAATATATAAAGAATGGGATAATTAAAATAATTGAAAAATAACCATTATAACAGTGACGTTGTTAGAACTACTGTTAATGTATATGGCAATGTATGAAATATTCCAGATAAATGTATATACTTATATATACTATCCAAAATTTCAAAGGTAAGTATTAACGAAAGCTTTCGACAGAATGTCAATTTATAGAAGCATTAAGGGTTTACTCATGCTTAATATTTGTAGCCACAGTTTTGGTAAAACTATTTCTTGTTTAAACAATGTGACGCACGTGCTATCTCCATTTGCCTTGCCATTAATTCGATCTTTTCTTAAAAACAACAACTGAAAGAGCTGACAGTGTTTTAAAATTTGTCTCTGTATGTTATATGAGCCCAAAATGGTTTCAGCCACATATATATATATATATATAAAGAAGAAATTCGAGACGCTGTGAGGGAGCAGTTATAATGACGATAAATCGTTTAAGGGTAACCCGGATACGTGTACATTAAAGTCTAATAGTAGAAAAGCTGGGAGAAACAAATCAATACAAATTTAATATGAGCTATTTGTTAAGCAAACTACGGGTTCTGGCATTAAAAGTATATTCAAGCAGGTGCTGATTTATGTTTCCTTGGCAACATGCCAGTTGTAAGCGTGTGTATGTGTTACGTTACTGCTTAAAATACACTATCCATCTCAGGATAAATGGACTTTATTGGTAAGTGAGGTATTTCTCGTAGTCGTAGCATTACATAAGGATATGTTTACCATAACTTCAGTCTTCTGTTATAAGTGACTAAGAATAACTCTCTCGAAGCCCATTTGTGTCGAAAGAGTCTTCAATGACGAATACTTTCTAGTTTTCACTAATATTCGCTGCGCCATTTGTGTCCTCAAGTTTAATACCGGATTCCTTGTATTCTTCAAATATCCGTTACGTGGACGGGAATCCGTTTGGCATAAAGATGTTTTACGTTTTACTTGGGGTTTTTTGGATGATCAGTAAATCAGTATTTTACTACAAATTGTATATACACTTTTACATGTTTATATACATATATATATATTTACTCACACATGCAGATACATGTCTATATATATATATATATATACACGCACATGTTTAATCTTCTCTCTATATATATAAATCACACGTGCACGTACATGTTTATGTATACAAACAAGCGAAAATAAAAATGAAAGAAACGCTGCACCAATCAAAAGCATCCTCAGGTTACAAGCTATGATGTGGGGTGTAAAATATATTGGAGGTAACTGAAGATATAGAACACACATTGCGATGGGGATACACCGTCTATCAGTCTTAGTCAACTTTACATGAAGGGACCCAGCATGGCCAGTTGGTTAGGGCACTCGTTTCGTAATCTGAGAGTTGCTGGCTTGAATACATGTCACACCAAACATGCTCGACCTTTCAGTCGTGGGAATGTTATAATGTGACGGTCAATCAAACTATTCATTGGCAATAGAGTAGCCCAAGAGTTGATAGTGGGTGGTGATGACCAGCTATCTTCCCTCTAGTCTTACACTTCTAAATTAGGGATGGCTAGCAGAGATAACACTCGTGTAGCTTTTAACTGTGGGAGCGTTATAATAGAACTAAACGAGTAGTACAAGAGTTGGCGGTGGGTAGTGTTGACTAGCTGACTTCACTCCAGTCGCCCCAGTTGGCACAGCGCAATGTCTTCTGACTTATTTTGCTAGAAATTGGGTTTTGACAGCCCTTTATATAGCGTTGTGCTTAATAATAAACAAAAAGAGTTTCTCCAGTCTAGTGACGGCTAATGCACATAATTCATAAGTAGATGTGCGCGAAATTCAACAAAAATGTTTTTTTTTTTTTTTTTAAGATCGAGGATTGTCTAAACGTTAGCTTATCGGGCTGCTTTACTGTAATTCCGGCGTTAAAGACATGCTACTTCTGCTGAAGGTCTGTGCTTTCATCAAATTATTACTGATGTCGATCCGTTGTTTGGTTTTCTGAACTGAAAAAACCCAAACACAGTACTGCCGGATACTGTAAAAACGAGAAGCATGTTGATAGATACTGTAATAGTGAATACCACACTGGCAGACCCATGATATCATGAAATATGTTATAATGACGGATATTTTACAAACAGATGTGGTAGTAACAAATGCTATACTGAAGGATATTGTACTGATGGACACTATACTGACAGATGGATGTGACATGATGGATACTATACTGGCAGATGGATATTGTAATGGTGGATACTATACTGACAGATGAGTGTTGTAATGATTAATACTATACTGACAGATGAATGTTGTAATGATTAATACTATACTGACAGATGAATGTTGTAATGATTAATACTATACTGACAGATGAGTGTTGTAATGATTAATACTATACTGACAGATGAATGTTGTAATGATTAATACTATACTGACAGATGAATGCTGTAATGATTAATACTATACTGACAGATGAATGCTGTAATGATTAATACTATACTGACAGATGAATGTTGTAATGATTATTACTATACTGACAGATGGATTTTGTAGTGGTGGATACTGTACTGACAGATGGATTTTGTAGTGGTGGATACTATAATGACAGATAGATATTGTAATGATGAATACTGTACTGACAGATGGATATTTCACTGACAGACATTGTATCAACAATTATTAAAATTACGAATGATGTAGTAAAATATATTATAAAAACGATTATTGCTGGTGTTTGTTATTAAGCACAAAGCTACACAAAGAGCTATCTATAGTCTGCCCACAATGGGTTTTGAAACCCAATTTCTAACAGTATAACTTCGCAGGCATTTTGAGTGTGTAAACTGATATAATTCAAGAATGAATTTAAATAAAAGACTAAATAAGACAGTGAGAAGACAAAACTGGCAGCTTCTCTCAAACACACGTTAAAAGTTTTTTGGTTCATCAATAATTGCTTGTATTTAGGCTTACATCAGATTCTACGCCTAGATAAAAATTAACATATATGTAAAACTAGAAGGCTAGCCTTCATTACTTTTGCATAAATCCACATTAAAAAAAATCATTACAAAATTATAACTGTGGATGCTTTATTGATTATTCTGTTCTAACGGATATAACTGTGACGAATGTTGGATGAACTAAATTGTACTGGAAGAAACAGGACTGGTGTAACATGCAGGCATATTATATTTTTCCATCTGCTTTAGTGATATAGATATTTAAAAATATATTTTGTTTATTCGTTTTCTGTTCTGTAATGGAGGAAACACGTGATCTAGAAAGTCGTTAAGATTACCTTATTCCAGTTGTTTGTTTCCTTGTTTTCTGTATGTCATGTCTTTCCTGCTAGAAAGAATTTTGTTACTTCAACATATGGCATCCAAATTAAAGTGACTAGCAATGTAATGACCTTCTTGGCTGATTATGATGTTGAATGTAATTGAAATGTAATGGCCGACCAGTTTTATGAGGAAACGAAAGTCACGTGGTGGTACTATCAGCTGGACAAAGAAAGCGAGTTTACTTGTTGAATTCAGGAATATATATCTAATAAATAAAGCTAAGTTTGTGTCTGTTTGTTGAAATCTTTAAACTCCTATAAGATCAGGCCTGTATAGATATATAATCACCGTACTGGGTTTAAAATTTGTACCGTCATGTTTCATGTCAATGGAAACCTTCTAACCTATTTTCTTCCACATAAGACGGATTTTTTTTGATCTAATTAAAGTGGAAATAATATCAGAAAAATTTATGCATATTTCGATAAAAATTATCTAAAATTGGCCTTTCCCAAACTGGGTTCTTGTTTCATAGTTTGAAATGTTAATAAGAAAAAGAAGGTAAGAAAGAATAATGAAGAATGACGTAAGATAAGGAATTCAGAGCGAAAGTATGTGAAAGTATTTCAGGAGGCAGTCATTTGATACACATAGACTCAATAAGACAGCAGCCAAAGGTGCGGTATTACTTTTGTAAGCTTTACCCTGCCATTAGAGAGCGTCAAAGCTAGCGAGGCATGAAAGCCTTTGAGGCCACAGAGAGTAACAGAACATCACAGTATACCATGAAGGCTTCAGGCATGAGATTTTTAGTGGGCAGTGTACAGGATGCTGTGTTCAGAATCGAGACAAATAGCATTTACACTACATCTCGTGTGCCGCACGTCACTACTATGAAGCTTCTCTGAGTATCTGAGCTCATATTTCCTGGGTTATGGAACTGGCACCACGAATCGAAACACAATGTAATACCGAAATTACCATTGGAGTAGAAAGCCCATGCTGATGGAATCGTGGCGGCTGTTCAGCCCACAGGGTATTTTAGTACTATCACTATAAAGTGTTGGCTCATATGGGGCTCCTCCGATTAAATAAGAGATAATTTTTTATTGGTGTGAACGACAGTTGTAATGGTGTTGGATCCCTCTCTATTTTTTTCTCTCTAAAACCTTAAAGGAACTGCTAAGGATAATGTGCTAGAACTTACCAGCAGCCTGTAGTGAAAACCTTGTTAGGTTTTGATTATCTTTAAAACCAGCATGTACGCTGGTGTCTAAAGACTTTGTGTTGAAACCGAACGAACGGTTCCTTCCTTGACTTTGAACAACAGTATATATAATTATTTTACAATCACTTTGAAACGCTTATATCGTAAAAACTAGTATTAAAGTAACACAATAATGAATTTTAATATAAAAACATGAATGTATCTTGAAACATACCAATGTATTTAATAATGTACAATATTACTTTACAAGTCTATTTTAATACGAACAATATACAGTACCTTTACAACACAACAATGTATTTTAACATGAACAATATTACTTTACAAGTGTATTTTAATACGAACAATATACAGTACCTTTACAACACAACAGTGTATTTTAACATGAACAATATTACTTTACAAGTGTATTTTAATACGAACAGTATAACAGTACCTTTACAACACAACAATGTATTTTAACATGAACTATATTACTTTACAAGTCTATTTTAGTACGAACAATATACAGTACCTTTACAACACAACAATGTATTTTAACATGAACTATATTACTTTACAAGTCTATTTTAATACGAACAATATACAGTACCTTTACAACACAACAATGTATTTTAACATAAACAATATTACTTTACAAGTGTATTTTAATACGAACAATATAACAATACCTTTACAACACAACAATGTATTTTAACATAAATAATATTACTTTACAAGTGTATTTTAATACGAACAGTATAACAGTACCTTTACAAAACAATAATGTATTTTAATACAAATAATATAACCGTACTTTCACAACACAAAAATATATTTCAAATTCAAAACTGTGAGTTATTTATGTTCTTGGAAAAAAACACATCAACATTGTACGTTTTTACTGGTTCAACCGTTAGTTGTTTCACAGTTCACACGAGTTATGTGTTTCGACGAAAACTTGTGTTGTGATATAACACAATGTTTGTGTTAATGTACGACACGAGGTTTAACTGGTGTTCCTTCGTGACTGGAATCTTCTCTTTACATCTCAATGCTTTTGTAATATTGCACGTGATAAAAGCTTTAAAGAGCGAACTGTTGTTCATTAAGAAAAACCGCGAGTACACGAAGACTTTGATAGTGATGTATGACGGATAGTAAAACAAATAACAAGAAACGAGTGTCTAGTATGCTTATACATGTGATTAAAGAAGCATCGTAGCATTGCCATATTAATTATCATAGTTACAATTCTTACGTTTGGGTGTTCAGTATTTTTATATATATAGTTACAGAACCGTTGTCATACTAATTATCATAGTTACAATTCTTACGTTCGAGTTTTCAGTATTTTTATATATATAGTTACAGAACCATTGTCATATTAATTATTACAGTTACCGTTCTTACGTTCGGGTGTACAATACTTTTATATACTAGTTACAGAACCGTTGTCATACTAATTATCATAGTTACAATTCTTACGTTCGAGTGTTTAGTACTTTTATATATATAGTTACAGAACTGTTGTTATACTAATTATCATAGTTACAATTCTTACGTTCGGGTGTTCAGTAATTTTATATATATAGTTACAGAACCGTTGTTATACTAATTATCATAGTTACAGCTCTTACGTTCGAGTGTTTAGTACTTTTATATACTAGTTACAGAACCGTTGTCATACTAATTATCATAGTTACAATTCTTACGTTCGAGTGTTTAGTACTTTTATATATATAGTTACAGAACCGTTGTCATACTAATTATCATAGTTACAATTCTTATTACGTTCGAGTGTTTAGTACTTTTATATATATAGTTACAGAACTGTTGTCATATTAATTATTATAGTTACAGTTCTCACGTTCGAGTTCTGAGACAGTTTATTAACTGTTGTGTTTACTTTTGTTAAAACAGTTTCAAGGAATAGTGTTGATTTCCTCACTGAAACTGCCACTAAATGGTACAGTAGCTAGTCTACGCTAAAAATAGTGTTTCGATACCCGTGGGGGGCACAGTATAGGTAGCCCATATTGTGGTTTAACTTTACGTTTTGGTTTAATAAAGAGACCTTATTTTGTGTGTGTGTATTATGCACACACTTTTCTCTATGTTAAAATTTTTTTGCAAGTTTTCCGTTCTCTTATCGGAACTATTATATTACGTATATAGTTAAAGAAACATTGTCATATTAATCATTATAATTACAATTTTAACATTCGAGTGTCCAGTACTTTTATACATTTTAGTTAAAGAAATATTGTCATCCCGGCATCCTGTTTACACAGCATGAACATAACTAAGACATCGGTGTTTCCGAAACTATACAAACTAATGACGTGGATAGGCTGTTCATTACTTCAGTACTACCCAGTATAACACCTTCATTTAATCAGAATAGCAATCCGGTTCACCAATACTACCGGCTATAACATCTTTTTCGACCGTATTAACCAGTATAACATCACGTTTTACCAATACCACTCAGTATAACATCACGTTTTACCAATACCACTCAGTATAACATCAAGTTTTACCAATACCACTCAGTATAACATCACGTTTTACCAATACCACTCAGTATAACATCACGTTTTACCAATACCACTCAGTATAACATCACGTTTTACCAATATCACTCAGTATAACATCAAGTTTTACCAATACCACTCAGTATAACATCACGTTTTACCAATACCACTCAGTATAACATCACGTTTTACCAATACCACTCAGTATAACATCACGTTTTACCAATACCACTCAGTATAACATCACGTTTTACCAATACCACTCAGTATAACACACGGTTTACTACCACTCAGTATAACATCACGTTTTACCAATACCACTCAGTATAACATCACGTTTTACCAATACCACTCAGTATAACATCACGTTTTACCAATACCACTCAGTATAACATCACGTTTTACCAATACCACTCAGTATAACATCACGTTTTACCAATACCACTCAGTATAACATCACGTTTTACCAATACCACTCAGTATAACATCACGTTTTACCAATACCACTCAGTATAACATCACGTTTTACCAATACCACTCAGTATAACACCAATACCACTCAGTATAACATCACGTTTTATTAACAACCACTCAGTATAACATCACGTTTTACCAATACCACTCAGTATAACATCACGTTTTACCAATACCACTCAGTATAACATCACGTTTTACCAATACCACTCAGTATAACATCACGTTTTACCAATACCACTATAACATCACAATACCACTCAGTATAACATCACGTTTTACCAATACCACTCAGTATAACATCACGTTTTACCAATACCACTCAGTATAACATCACGTTTTACCAATACCACTCAGTATAACATCACGGTTTACCAATACCACTCAGTATAACATACCAATACCACTCAGTATAACATCACGTTTTACCAATACCACTCAGTATAACATCACGTTTTACCAATACCACTCAGTATAACATCACGTTTTACCAATACCACTCAGTATAACATCACGTTTTACCAATACCACTCAGTATAACATCACGTTTTACCAATACCACTCAATATAACTCATCAACATCACGTTTTACCAATACCACTCAGTATAACATCACGTTTTACCAATACCACTCAGTATAACATCACGTTTTACCAATACCACTCAGTATAACATCACGTTTTACCAATACCACTCAGTATAACATCACGTTTTACCAATACCACTCAGTATAACATCACGTTTTACCAATACCACTCAGTATAACATCACGTTTTACCAATACCACTCAGTATAACATCACGTTTTACCAATACCACTCAGTATAACATCACGTTTTACCAATACCACTCAGTATAACATCACGTTTTACCAATACCACTCAGTATAACATCACGTTTTACCAATACCACTCAGTATAACATCACGTTTTACCAATACCACTCAGTATAACATCACGTTTTACCAATACCACTCAGTATAACATCACGTTTTACCAATACCACTCAGTATAACATCACGTTTTACCAATACCACTCAGTATAACATCACGTTTTACCAATACCACTCAGTATAACATCACGGTTTACCAATACCACTCAGTATAACATCACGTTTTACCAATACCACTCAGTATAACATCACGTTTTACCAATACCACTCAGTATAACATCACGTTTTACCAATACCACTCAGTATAACATCACGTTTTACCAATACCACTCAGTATAACATCACGTTTTACCAATACCACTCAGTATAACACACGTTTTACCAATACCAGTATAACATCACGTTTACCAATAACTCAGTATAACATCACGTTTTACCAATACCACTCAGTATAACATCACGGTTTACCAATACCACTCAGTATAACATATAACACGTTTTACCAATACCACTCAGTATAACATCACGTTTTACCAATACCACTCAGTATAACATCACGTTTTACCAATACCACTCAGTATAACATCACGTTTTACCAATACCACTCAGTATAACATCACGTTTTACCAATACCACTCAGTATAACATCACGTTTTACCAATACCACTCAGTATAACATCACGTTTTACCAATACCACTCAGTATAACATCACGTTTTACCAATACCACTCAGTATAACATCACGTTTTACCAATACCACTCAGTATAACATCACGTTTTACCAATACCACTCAGTATAACATCACGTTTTACCAATACCACTCAGTATAACATCACGTTTTACCAATACCACTCAGTATAACATCACGTTTTACCAATACCACTCAGTATAACATCACGTTTTACCAATACCACTCAGTATAACATTTTACCAATACCACTCAGTTAACATCACGTTTTACCAATACCACTCAGTATAACATCACGTTTTACCAATACCACTCAGTATAACATCACGTTTTACCAATACCACTCAGTATAACATCACGTTTTACCAATACCACTCAGTATAACATCACGTTTTACCAATACCACTCAGTATAACATCACGTTTTACCAATACCACTCAGTATAACATCACGTTTTACCAATACCACTCAGTATAACATCACGTTTTACCAATACCACTCAGTATAACATCACGTTTTACCAATACCACTCAGTATAACATCACGTTTTTTTACCAATACCACTCAGTATAACATCACGTATACCACATAACACGGTTTACCAATACCACTCAGTATAACATCACGGTTTTACCAATACCACTCAGTATAACATCACGTTTTACCAATACCACTCAGTATAACATCACGTTTTACCAATACCACTCAGTATAACATCACGTTTTACCAATACCACTCAGTATAACATCACGTTTTACCAATACCACTCAGTATAACATCACGGTTTACCAATACCACTCAGTATAACATCACGTTTTACCAATACCACTCAGTATAACATCACGTTTTACCAATACCACTCAGTATAACATCACGTTTTACCAATACCACTCAGTATAACATCACGTTTTACCAATACCACTCAGTATAACATCACGTTTTACCAATACCACTCAGTATAACATCACGTTTTACCAATACCACTCAGTATAACATCACGTTTTACCAATACCACTCAGTATAACATCACGTTTTACCAATACCACTCAGTATAACATCACGTTTTACCAATACCACTCAGTATAACATCACGTTTTACCAATACCACTCAGTATAACATCACGTTTTACCAATACCACTCAGTATAACATCACGTTTTACCAATACCACTCAGTATAACATCACGTTTTACCAATACCACTCAGTATAACATCACGTTTTACCAATACCACTCAGTATAACATCACGTTTTACCAATACCACTCAGTATAACATCACGTTTTACCAATACCACTCAGTATAACATCACGTTTTACCAATACCACTCAGTATAACATCACGTTTTACCAATACCACTCAGTATAACATCACGTTTTACCAATACCACTCAGTATAACATCACGTTTTACCAATACCACTCAGTATAACATCACGTTTTACCAATACCACCACTCAGTATAACATCACGTTTTACCAATACCACTCAGTATAACATCACGTTTTACCAATACCACTCAGTATAACATCACGTTTTACCAATACCACTCAGTATAACATCACGTTTTACCAATACCACTCAGTATAACATCACGTTTTACCAATACCACTCAGTATAACATCACGTTTTACCAATACCACTCAGTATAACATCACGTTTTACCAATACCACTCAGTATAACACATCACAGTATAACATCACGTTTTACCAATACCACTCAGTATAACATCACGTTTTACCAATACCACTCAGTATAACATCACGTTTTACCAATACCACTCAGTATAACATCACGTTTTACCAATACCACTCAGTATAACATCACGTTTTACCAATACCACTCAGTATAACATCACGTTTTACCAATACCACTCAGTATAACATCACGTTTTACCAATACCACTCAGTATAACATCACGTTTTACCAATACCACTCAGTATAACATCACGTTTTACCAATACCACTCAGTATAACATCACGTTTTACCAATACCACTCAGTATAACATCACGTTTTACCAATACCACTCAGTATAACATCACGTTTACCAATACCACTCAGTATAACATCACGTTTTACCAATACCACTCAGTATAACATCACGTTTTACCAATACCACTCAGTATAACATCACGTTTTACCAATACCACTCAGTATAACATCACGTTTTACCAATACCACTCAGTATAACATCACGTTTTACCAATACCAATCAGTATAACACCGGTTTACCAATACCACTCAGTATAACATCACGTTTTATTAATACCAATATAACATCACTCAGTATAACATCACGTTTTACCAATACCACTCAGTATAACATCACGTTTTACCAATACCACTCAGTATAACATCACGTTTTACCAATACCACTCAGTATAACATCACGTTTTACCAATACCACTCAGTATAACACACGGTTTACCAATACCACTCAGGTATAACCACGTTACCAATACACTCAGTATAACATCACGTTTTACCAATACCACTCAGTATAACATCACGTTTTACCAATACCACTCAGTATAACATCACGTTTTACCAATACCACTCAGTATAACATCACGTTTTACCAATACCACTCAGTATAACATCACGTTTTACCAATACCACTCAGTATAACATCACGTTTTACCAATACCACTCAGTATAACATCACGTTTTACCAATACCACTCAGTATAACATCACGTTTTACCAATACCACTCAGTATAACATCACGGTTTACCAATACCACTCAGTATAACATCACGTTTTACCAATACCACTCAGTATAACATCACGTTTTACCAATACCACTCAGTATAACATCACGTTTTACCAATACCACTCAGTATAACATCACGTTTTACCAATACCACTCAGTATAACACACACGTTTTACCAATACCACTCAGTATAACACACGGTTTACCAATACCACTCAGTATAACATCACGTTTTACCAATACCACTCAGTATAACATCACGTTTTACCAATACCACTCAGTATAACATCACGTTTTACCAATACCACTCAGTATAACATCACGTTTTACCAATACCACTCAGTATAACATCACGTTTTACCAATACCACTCAGTATAACATCACGTTTTACCAATACCACTCAGTATAACATCACGTTTTACCAATACCACTCAGTATAACATCACGTTTTACCAATACCACTCAGTATAACATCACGTTTTACCAATACCAATACCACTCACGTATACCACAGTATAACACGTTTTACCAATACCACTCAGTATAACATCACGTTTTACCAATACCACTCAGTATAACATCACGTTTTACCAATACCACTCAGTATAACATCACGTTTTACCAATACCACTCAGTATAACATCACGTTTTACCAATACCACTCAGTATAACATCACGTTTTACCAATACCACTCAGTATAACATCACGTTTTACCAATACCACTCAGTATAACATCACGTTTTACCAATACCACTCATAACATCACGTTTTACCAATACCACTCAGTATAACATCACGTTTTACCAATACCACTCAGTATAACATCACGTTTTACCAATACCACTCAGTATAACATCACGTTTTACCAATACCACTCAGTATAACATCACGTTTTACCAATACCACTCAGTATAACATCACGTTTTACCAATACCACTCAGTATAACATCACGTTTTACCAATACCACTCAGTATAACATCACGTTTTACCAATACCACTCAGTATAACATCACGTTTTACCAATACCACTCAGTATAACATCACGTTTTACCAATACCACTCAGTATAACATCACGTTTTACCAATACCACTCAGTATAACATCACGTTTTACCAATACCACTCAGTATAACATCACGTTTTACCAATACCACTCAGTATAACATCACGTTTTACCAATACCACTCAGTATAACATCACGTTTTACCAATACCACTCAGTATAACATCACGTTTTACCACTCATATAACATCACGTTTTACCAGTATAACATCACGTTTTACCAATACCACTCAGTATAACATCACGTTTTACCAATACCACTCAGTATAACATCACGTTTTACCAATACCACTCAGTATAACATCACGTTTTACCAATACCACTCAGTATAACATCACGTTTTACCAATACCACTCAGTATAACATCACGTTTTACCAATACCACTCAGTATAACATCACGTTTTACCAATACCACTCAGTATAACATCACGTTTTACCAATACCACTCAGTATAACATCACGTTTTACCAATACCACTCAGTATAACATCACGTTTTACCAATACCACTCAGTATAACATCACGTTTTACCAATACCACTCAGTATAACATCACGTTTTACCAATACCACTCAGTATAACATCACGTTTTACCAATACCACTCAGTATAACATCACGTTTTACCAATACCACTCACCACTCAGTATAACATCACGTTTTACCAATACCACTCAGTATAACATCACGTTTTACCAATACCACTCAGTATAACATCACGTTTTACCAATACCACTCAGTATAACATCACGTTTTACCAATACCACTCAGTATAACATCACGTTTTACCAATACTCAGTATACTCAGTACCACTCATAACATCACGTTTTACCAATACCACTCAGTATAACACACGTTTTACCAATACCACTCAGTATAACATCACGTTTTACCAATACCACTCAGTATAACATCACGTTTTACCAATACCACTCAGTATAACATCACGTTTTACCAATACCACTCAGTATAACATTTTACCAATACCACTCAGTATAACATCACGTTTTACCAATACCACTCAGTATAACATCACGTTTTACCAATACCACTCAGTATAACATCACGTTTTACCAATACCACTCAGTATAACATCACGTTTTACCAATACCACTCAGTATAACATCACGTTTTACCAATACCACTCAGTATAACATCACGTTTTACCAATACCACTCAGTATAACACACGTTTTACCAATACCACTCAGTATAACATCACGTTTTACCAATACCACTCAGTATAACATCACGTTTTACCAATACCACTCAGTATAACACACGGTTTACCAATACCACTCAGTATAACATCACGTTTTACCAATACCACTCAGTATAACATCACGTTTTACCAATACCACTCAGTATAACATCACGTTTTACCAATACCACTCAGTATAACATCACGTTTTACCAATACCACTCAGTATAACATCACGTTTTACCAATACCACTCAGTATAACATCACGTTTTACCAATACCACTCAGTATAACATCACGTTTTACCAATACCACTCAGTATAACATCACGTTTTACCAATACCACTCAGTATAACATCACGTTTTACCAATACCACTCAGTATAACATCACGTTTTACCAATACCACTCAGTATAACATCACGTTTTACCAATACCACTCAGTATAACATCACGTTTTACCAATACCACTCAGTATAACATCACGTTTTACCAATACCACTCAGTATAACATCACCAATTTACCACTCAGTATAACATCACGTTTTACCAATACCAATTTTACCACTCAGTATAACATCACGTTTTACCAATACCACTCAGTATAACATCACGTTTTACCAATACCACTCAGTATAACATCACGTTTTACCAATACCACTCAGTATAACATCACGTTTTACCAATACCACTCAGTATAACATCACGTTTTACCAATACCACTCAGTATACATCACGTTTTAAATACCACTCAGTATAACATCACGTTTTACCAATACCACTCAGTATAACATCACGTTTTACCAATACCACTCAGTATAACATCACGTTTTACCAATACCACTCAGTATAACATCACGTTTTACCAATACCACTCAGTATAACATCACGTTTTACCAATACCACTCAGTATAACATCACGTTTTACCAATACCACTCAGTATAACATCACGTTTTACCAATACCACTCAGTATAACATCACGTTTTACCAATACCACTCAGTATAACATCACGTTTTACCAATACCACTCAGTATAACATCACGTTTTACCAATACCACTCAGTATAACATCACGTTTTACCAATACCACTCAGTATAACATCACGTTTTACCAATACCACTCAGTATAACATCACGTTTTACCAATACCACTCAGTATAACATCACGTTTTACCAATTACCACCAATACCACTCAACATCACGTTTTACCAATACCACTCAGTATAACATCACGTTTTACCAATACCACTCAGTATAACATCACGTTTTACCAATACCACTCAGTATAACATCACGTTTTACCAATACCACTCAGTATAACATCACGTATAACATCACGTTTTACCAATACCACTCAGTATAACATCACGTTTTACCAATACCACTCAGTATAACATCACGTTTTACCAATACCACTCAGTATAACATCACGTTTTACCAATACCACTCATAACATCACGTACCACAGTATAACATCACGTTTACCAATACCAATACCATCACGTTTTACCAATACCACTCAGTATAACACACGGTTTACCAATACCACTCAGTATAACATCACGTTTTACCAATACCACTCAGTATAACATCACGTTTTACCAATACCACTCAGTATAACATCACGTTTTACCAATACCACTCAGTATAACATCACGTTTTACCAATACCACTCAGTATAACATCACGTTTTACCAATACCACTCAGTATAACATCACGTTTTACCAATACCACTCAGTATAACATCACGTTTTACCAATACCACTCAGTATAACATCACGTTTTACCAATACCACTCAGTATAACATTTACCACACGTAACATTTTTACCAATACCACTCAGTATAACATCACGTTTTACCAATACCACTCAGTATAACATCACGTTTTACCAATACCACTCAGTATAACATCACGTTTTACCAATACCTCAGTATAACACACGGTTTACCAATACCACTCAGTATAACATCACGTTTTATTAATACCACTCAGTATAACATCACGTTTTACCAATACCACTCAGTATAACATCACGTTTTACCAATACCACTCAGTATAACATCACGTTTTACCAATACCACTCAGTATAACATCACGTTTTACCAATACCACTCAGTATAACATCACGTTTTACCAATACCACTCAGTATAACATCACGTTTTACCAATACCACTCAGTATAACATCACGTTTTACCAATACCACTCAGTATAACATCACGTTTTACCAATACCACTCAGTATAACATCACGTTTTACCAATACCACTCAGTATAACATCACGTTTTACCAATACCACTCAGTATAACATCACGTTTTACCAATACCACTCAGTATAACATCACGTTTTACCAATACCACTCAGTATAACATCACGTTTTACCACTCAGTATAACATCACGTTTTATTAACAACCAATACCACCAATACCACTCAGTATAACATCACGTTTTACCAATACCACTCAGTATAACATCACGTTTTACCAATACCACTCAGTATAACATCACGTTTTACCAATACCACTCAGTATAACATCACGTTTTACCAATACCACTCAGTATAACATCACGTTTTACCAATACCACTCAGTATAACATCACGTTTTACCAATACCACTCCAGTATAACATCACGTTTTACCAATACCACTCAGTATAACATCACGTTTTACCAATACCACTCAGTATAACATCACGTTTTACCAATACCACTCAGTATAACATCACGTTTTACCAATACCACTCAGTATAACATCACGTTTTACCAATACCACTCAGTATAACATCACGTTTTACCAATACCACTCAGTATAACATCACGTTTTACCAATACCACTCAGTATAACATCACGTTTTACCAATACCACTCAGTATAACATCACGTTTTACCAATACCACTCAGTATAACATCACGTTTTACCAATACCACTCAGTATAACACACGGTACCAATACCACTCAGTATAACATCACGTTTTACCAATACCACTCAGTATAACATCACGTTTTACCAATACCACTCAGTATAACATCACGTTTTACCAATACCACTCAGTATAACATCACGTTTTACCAATACCACTCAGTATAACATCACGTTTTACCAATACCACTCAGTATAACATCACGTTTTACCAATACCACTCAGTATAACATCACGTTTTACCAATACCACTCAGTATAACATCACGTTTTACCAATACCACTCAGTATAACATCACGTTTTACCAATACCACTCATAACATCGCGTTTTGCCAATACCGCTCGGTATAATAATACCACTCACGTTTTACATCACGTTTTGCCAATACCACTCAGTATAACATCACGTTTTACCAATACCACTCAGTATAACATCACGTTTTACCAATACCACTCAGTATAACATCACGTTTTACCAATACCACTCAGTATAACATCACGTTTTACCAATACCACTCAGTATAACATCACGTTTTACCAATACCACTCAGTATAACATCACGTTTTACCAATACCACTCAGTATAACATCACGTTTTACCAATACCACTCAGTATAACATCACGTTTTACCAATACCACTCAGTATAACATCACGTTTTACCAATACCACTCAGTATAACATCACGTTTTACCAATACCACTCAGTATAACATCACGTTTTACCAATACCACTCAGTATAACATCACGTTTTACCAATACCACTCAGTATAACATCACGTTTTACCAATACCACTCAGTATAACATCACGTTTTACCAATACCACTCAGTATAACATCACGTTTTACCAATACCACTCAGTATAACATCACGTTTTACCAATACCACTCAGTATAACATCACGTTTTACCAATACCACTCAGTATAACATCACGTTTTACCAATACCACTCAGTATAACATCACGTTTTACCAATACCACTCAGTATAACATCACGTTTTACCAATACCACTCAGTATAACATCACGTTTTACCAATACCACTCAGTATAACATCACGTTTTACCAATACCACTCAGTATAACATCACGTTTTACCAATACCACTCAGTATAACATCACGTTTTACCAATACCACTCAGTATAACATCACGTTTTACCAATACCACTCAGTATAACATCACGTTTTACCAATACCACTCAGTATAACATCACGTTTTACCAATACCACTCAGTATAACATCACGTTTTACCAATACCACTCAGTATAACATCACGTTTTACCAATACCACTCAGTATAACATCACGTTTTACCAATACCACTCAGTATAACATCACGTTTTACCAATACCACTCAGTATAACATCACGTTTTACCAATACCACTCAGTATAACATCACGTTTTACCAATACCACTCAGTATAACATCACGTTTTACCAATTATTAATACCGCTCTCAGTATAACATCACGTTTTACCAATACCACTCAGTATAACATCACGTTTTACCAATACCACTCAGTATAACATCACGTTTTACCAATACCACTCAGTATAACATCACGTTTTACCAATACCACTCAGTATAACATCACGTTTTACCAATACCACTCAGTATAACATCACGGTTTACCAATACCACTCAGTATAACATCACGTTTTACCAATACCACTCAGTATAACATCACGTTTTACCAATACCACTCAGTATAACATCACGTTTTACCAATACCACTCAGTATAACATCACGTTTTACCAATACCACTCAGTATAACACACGGTTTACCAATACCACTCAGTATAACATCACGTTTTACCAATACCACTCAGTATAACATCACGTTTTACCAATACCACTCAGTATAACATCACGTTTTACCAATACCACTCAGTATAACATCACGTTTTACCAATACCACTCAGTATAACATCACGTTTTACCAATACCACTCAGTATAACATCACGTTTTACCAATACCACTCAGTATAACATCACGTTTTACCAATACCACTCAGTATAACATCACGTTTTACCAATACCACTCAGTATAACATCACGTTTTACCAATACCACTCAGTATAACATCACGTTTTACCAATACCACTCAGTATAACATCACGTTTTACCAATACCACTCAGTATAACATCACGTTTTACCAATACCACTCAGTATAACACACGGTTTACCAATACCACTCAGTATAACATCACGTTTTACCAATACCACTCAGTATAACATCACGTTTTACCAATACCACTCAGTATAACATCACGTTTTACCAATACCACTCAGTATAACATCACGTTTTACCAATACCACTCAGTATAACATCACGTTTTACCAATACCACTCAGTATAACATCACGTTTTACCAATACCACTCAGTATAACATCACGTTTTACCAATACCACTCAGTATAACATCACGTTTTACCAATACCACTCAGTATAACATCACGTTTTACCAATACCACTCAGTATAACACACGGTTTACCAATACCACTCAGTATAACATCACGTTTTACCAATACCACTCAGTATAACATCACGTTTTACCAATACCACTCAGTATAACATCACGTTTTACCAATACCACTCAGTATAACATCACGTTTTACCAATACCACTCAGTATAACATCACGTTTTACCAATACCACTCAGTATAACATCACGTTTTACCAATACCACTCAGTATAACATCACGTTTTACCAATACCACTCAGTATAACATCACGTTTTACCAATACCACTCAGTATAACATCACGTTTTACCAATACCACTCAGTATAACATCAATACCACTCAGTATAACATCACGTTTTACCAATACCACTCAGTATAACATCACGTTTTACCAATACCACTCAGTATAACATCACGTTTTACCAATACCACTCAGTATAACATCACGTTTTACCAATACCACTCAGTATAACATCACGTTTTACCAATACCACTCAGTATAACATCACGTTTTACCAATACCACTCAGTATAACATCACGGTTTACCAATACCACTCAGTATAACATCACGTTTTACCAATACCACTCAGTATAACATCACGTTTTACCAATACCACTCAGTATAACATCACGTTTTACCAATACCACTCAGTACCACATCACGTATAACACTCAGTATAACATCACGTTTTACCAATACCACTCAGTATAACATCACGTTTTACCAATACCACTCAGTATAACATCACGTTTTACCAATACCACTCAGTATAACATCACGTTTTACCAATACCACTCAGTATAACATCACGTTTTACCAATACCACTCAGTATAACATCACGTTTTACCAATACCACTCAGTATAACATCACGGTTTTACCAATACCACTCAGTATAACATCACGTTTTACCAATACCACTCAGTATAACATCACGTTTTACCAATACCACTCAGTATAACATCACGTTTTACCAATACCACTCAGTATAACATCACGTTTTACCAATACCACTCAGTATAACATCACGTTTTACCAATACCACTCGGTATAACATCACGTTTTACCAATACCACTCAGTATAACATCACGTTTTACCAATACCACTCAGTATAACATCACGTTTTACCAATACCACTCGGTATAACATCACGTTTTACCAATACCACTCAGTATAACATCACGTTTTACCAATACCACTCAGTATAACATCACGTTTTACCAATACCACTCAGTATAACATCACGTTTTACCAGTACCACTCGGTATAACATCACGTTTTACCAATACCACTCAGTATAACATCACGTTTTACCAATACCACTCAGTATATAACATCACGTTTTACCAATACCACTCAGTATAACATCACGTTTTACCAATACCACTCAGTATAACATCACGTTTTACCAATACCACTCAGTATAACATCACGTTTTACCAATACCACTCAGGTATAACATCACGTTTTACCAATACCACTCAGTATAACATCACGTTTTACCAATACCACTCGGTATAACATCACGTTTTACCAATACCACTCGGTATAACATCACGTTTTACCAATACCACTCAGTATAACATCACGTTTTACCAATACCACTCAGTATAACATCACGGTTTACCAATACCACTCAGTATAACATCACGTTTTACCAATACCACTCAGTATAACATCACGTTTTACCAATACCACTCAGTATAACATCACGTTTTACCAATACCACCAATCAGTATAACATCACGTTTTACCAATACCACTCAGTATAACATCACGTTTTACCAATACCACTCAGTATAACATCACGTTTTACCAATACCACTCAGTATAACATCACGTTTTACCAATACCACTCAGTATAACATCACGTTTTAACAATTTTACCACCACTCAGTATAACATCACGGTTTACCAATACCACTCAGTATAACATCACGTTTTACCAATACCACTCAGTATAACAGTATAACATCACACGTTTTACCAATACCACTCAGTATAACACACGTTTTACCAATACCACTCAGTATAACATCACGTTTTACCAATACCACTCAGTATAACATCACGGTTTACCAATACCACTCAGTATAACATCACGTTTTAACAATACCACTCAGTATAACATCACGTTTTACCAATACCACTCAGTATAACATCACGTTTTACCAATACCACTCAGTATAACACACGGTTTACCAATACCACTCAGTATAACATCACGTTTTACCAATACCACTCAGTATAACATTTACCAATACCACTCAGTATAACATCACGTTTTACCAATACCACTCAGGTAATATCACGTTTTACCAATACCACTCAGTATAACATCACGTTTTACCAATACCACTCAGTATAACATCACGTTTTACCAATACCACTCAGTATAACATCACGTTTTACCAATACCACTCAGTATAACATCACGTTTTACCAATACCACTCAGTATAACATCACGTTTTACCAATCACTCCGGTACATCATAAATACCACCAGTATAACATCACGTTTTACCAATACCACTCAGTATAACATCACGTTTTACCAATACCACTCTAGTATAACATCACGGCATTTACCAATACCACTCAGTATAACATCACGTTTTACCAATACCACTCAGTATAACATCACGTTTTACCAATACCACCACTAGTATAACATCACGTTTTACCAATACCACTCAGTATAACATCACGTTTTACCAATACCACTCAGTATAACACACGGTTTACCAATAACTCAGTATAACACACGTTTTACCAATACCACTCAGTATAACATCACGTTTTACCAATACCACTCAGTATAACATCACGTTTTACCAATACCACTCAGTATAACATCACGTTTTACCAATACCACTCAGTATAACATCACGTTTTACCAATACCACTCAGTATAACATCACGTTTTACCAATACCACTCAGTATAACATCACGTTTTACCAATACCACTCAGTATAACATCACGTTTTACCAATACCACTCAGTATAACATCACGTTTTACCAATACCACCTAGTATAACATCACGTTTTACCAATACCACTCAGTATAACATCACGTTTTACCAATACCACTCAGGTATAACATCACGTTTTACCAATACCACTCAGTATAACATCACGTTTTACCAATACCACTCAGTATAACATCACGTTTTACCAATACCACTCAGTATAACATCGTTTTACCAATACCACTCAGTATAACATCACGTTTTACCAATACCACTCAGTATAACATCACGTTTTACCAATACCACTCAGTATAACACACGGTTTACCAATACCACTCAGTATAACATCACGTTTTACCAATGCCACTCAGTATAACATCACGTTTTACCAATACCACTCAGTATAACATCACGTTTTACCAATACCACTCAGTATAACATCACGTTTTACCAATACCACTCAGTATAACATCACGTTTTACCAATACCACTCAGTATAACATCACGGTTTACCAATACCACTCAGTATAACATCACGTTTTACCAATACCACTCAGTATAACATCACGTTTTACCAATACCACTCAGTATAACATCACGTTTTACCAATACCACTCAGTATAACATCATCACGTTTTACCAATACCACTCAGTATAACATCACGTTTTACCAATACCACTCAGTATAACATCACGTTTTACCAATACCACTCAGTATAACATCACGGTTTACCAATACCACTCAGTATAACATCACGTTTTACCAATACCACTCAGTATAACATCACGTTTTACCAATACCACTCAGTATAACATCACGTTTTACCAATACCACTCAGTATAACATCACGTTTTACCAATACCACTCAGTATAACATCACGTTTTACCAATACCACTCAGTATAACATCACGTTTTACCAATACCACTCAGTATAACATCACGGTTTACCAATACCACTCAGTATAACATCACGTTTTACCAATACCACTCAGTATAACATCACGTTTTACCAATACCACTCAGTTATAACATCACGTTTTACCAATACCACTCAGTATAACATCACGTTTTACCAATACCACTCAGTATAACATCACGTTTTACCAATACCACTCAGTATAACATCACGTTTTACCAATACCACTCAGTATAACATCACGGTTTACCAATACCACTCAGTATAACATCACGTTTTACCAATACCACTCAGTATAACATCACGTTTTACCAATACCACTCAGTATAACATCACGTTTTACCAATACCACTCAGTATAACATCACGTTTTACCAATACCACTCAGTATAACATCACGTTTTACCAATACCACTCAGTATAACATCACGTTTTACCAATACCACTCAGTATATACATCACGTTTTACCAATACCACTCAGTATAACATCACGTTTTACCAATACCACTCAGTATAACATCACGTTTTACCAATAACTCAGTTATAACACGTTTTACCAATACCACTCAGTATAACATCACGTTTTACCAATACCACTCAGTATAACATCACGTTTTACCAATACCACTCAGTATAACATCACGTTTTACCAATACCACTCAGTATAACATCACGTTTTACCAATACCACTCAGTATAACATCACGTTTTACCAATACCACTCAGTATAACATCACGTTTTACCAATACCACTCAGTATAACATCACGTTTTACCAATACCACTCAGTATAACATCACGTTTTACCAATACCACTCAGTATAACATCACGTTTTACCAATACCACTCAGTATAACATCACGTTTTACCAATACCACTCAGTATAACATCACGTTTTACCAATACCACTCAGTATAACATCACGTTTTACCAATACCACTCAGTATAACATCACGTTTTACCAATACCACTCAGTATAACATCACGTTTTACCAATACCACTCAGTATAACATCACGTTTTACCAATACCACTCAGTATAACATCACGTTTTACCAATACCACTCAGTTTTACCAATAACTCAGTATAACATCGTTTTTACCAATACCACTCAGTATAACATCACGTTTTACCAATACCACTCAGTATAACATCACGGTTTACCAATACCACTCAGTATAACATCACGTTTTACCAATACCACTCAGTATAACATCGTTTTACCAATACCACTCAGTATAACATCACGTTTTACCAATACCACCTCAGTATAACATCACGTTTTACCAATACCACTCAGTATAACACACGGTTTACCAATACCACTCAGTATAACATCACGTTTTACCAATACCACTCAGTATAACATCACGTTTTACCAATACCACTCAGTATAACATCACGTTTTACCAATACCACTCAGTATAACATCACGTTTTACCAATACCACTCAGTATAACATCACGTTTTACCAATACCACTCAGTATAACATCACGTTTTACCAATACCACTCAGTATAACATCACGTTTTACCAATACCACTCAGTATAACATCACGTTTTACCAATACCACTCAGTATAACATCACGTTTTACCAATACCACTCAGTATAACATCACGTTTTACCAATACCACTCAGTATAACATCACGTTTTACCAATACCACTCAGTATAACATCACGTTTTACCAATACCACTCAGTATAACATCACGTTTTACCAATACCACTCAGTATAACATCACGTTTTACCAATACCACTCAGTATAACATCACGTTTTACCAATACCACTCAGTATAACATCACGTTTTACCAATACCACTCAGTATAACATCACGTTTTACCAATACCACTCAGTATAACATCACGTTTTACCAATACCACTCAGTATAACATCACGTTTTACCAATACCACTCAGTATAACATCACGTTTTACCAATACCACTCAGTATAACACACGTTTTACCAATACCACTCAGTATAACATCACGTTTTACCAATACCACTCAGTATAACATCACGTTTTACCAATACCACTCAGTATAACATCACGTTTTACCAATACCACTCGGTACCACTCAGTATAACATCACGTTTTACCAATACCACTCAGTATAACACACGGTTTACCAATACCACTCAGTATAACACACGGTTTACCAATAGCACTCAGTATAACATCACGGTTTACCAATACCACTCAGTATAACATCACGTTTTACCAATACCACTCAGTATAACATCACGTTTTACCAATACCACTCAGTATAACATCACGTTTTACCAATACCACTCAGTATAACATCACGTTTTACCAATACCACTCAGTATAACATCACGTTTTACCAATACCACTCAGTATAACATCACGTTTTACCAATACCACTCAGTATAACATCACGTTTTACCAATACCACTCAGTATAACATCACGTTTTACCAATACCACTCAGTATAACATCACGTTTTACCAATACCACTCAGTATAACATCACGTTTTACCAATACCACTCAGTATAACATCACGTTTTACCAATACCACTCAGTATAACATCACGTTTTACCAATACCACTCAGTATAACTACCACTCAGTATAACATCACGTTTTACCAATACCACTCAGTATAACATCACGTTTTACCAATACCACTCAGTATAACATCACGTTTTACCAATACCACTCAGTATAACATCACGTTTTACCAATACCACTCAGTATAACATCACGTTTTACCAATACCACTCAGTATAACATCACGTTTTACCAATACCACTCAGTATAACATCACGTTTTACCAATACCACTCAGTATAACATCACGGTTTTACCAATACCACTCAGTATAACATCACGTTTTACCAATACCACTCAGTATAACATCACGTTTTACCAATACCACTCAGTATAACATCACGTATAACATCACGGTTTTACCAATACCACTCAGTATAACATCACGTTTTACCAATACCACTCAGTATAACATCACGTTTTACCAATACCACTCAGTATAACATCACGTTTTACCAATACCACTCAGTATAACATCACGTTTTACCAATACTCACATCACGTATAACATCACGTTTTACCAATACCACTCAGTATAACATCACGTTTACCAATACCACTCAGTATAACATCACGTTTTACCAATACCACTCAGTATAACATCACGTTTTACCAATACCACTCAGGTATAACATCACGGTTTTACCAATACCACTCAGTATAACATCACGTTTTACCAATACCACTCAGTATAACATCACGTTTTACCAATACCACTCAGTATAACATCACGTTTTACCAATACCACTCAGTATAACATCACGTTTTACCAATACCACTCAGTATAACATCACGTTTTACCAATACCACTCAGTATAACACACGGTTTACCAATACCACTCAGTATTTTACCAATACCACTCAGTATAACATCACGGTTTACCAATACCACTCAGTATAACATCACGTTTTACCAATACCACTCAGTATAACATCACGTTTTACCAATACCACTCAGTATAACATCACGTTTTACCAATACCACTCAGTATAACATCACGTTTTACCAATACCACTCAGTATAACATCACGTTTTACCAATACCACTCAGTATAACATCACGGTTTTACCAATACCACTCAGTATAACATCACGTTTTACCAATACCACTCAGTATAACATCACGTTTTACCAATACCACTCAGTATAACATCACGTTTTACCAATACCACTCAGTATAACATCACGTTTTACCAATACCACTCAGTATAACATCACGTTTTACCAATACCACTCAGTATAACATCACGTTTTACCAATACCACTCAGTATAACATCACGTTTTACCAATACCACTCAGTATAACATCACGGTTTACCAATACCACTCAGTATAACATAACATCACGGTTTACCAATACCACTCAGTATAACATCACGTTTTACCAATACCACTCAGTATAACATCACGTTTTACCAATACCACTCAGTATAACATCACGTTTTACCAATACCACTCAGTATAACATCACGTTTTACCAATACCACTCAGTATAACATCACGTTTTACCAATACCACTCAGTATAACATCACGTTTTACCAATACCACTCAGTATAACATCACGTTTTACCAATACCACTCAGTATAACATCACGTTTTACCAATACCACTCAGTATAACATCACGTTTTACCAATACCACTCAGTATAACATCACGTTTTACCAATACCACTCAGTATAACATCACGTTTTACCAATACCACTCAACATCACGTATAACATCACGTTTTACCAATACCACTCAGTATAACATCACGTTTTACCAATACCACTCAGTATAACATCACGTTTTACCAATACCACTCAGTATAACATCACGTTTTACCAATACCACTCAGTATAACATCACGTTTTACCAATACCACTCAGTATAACATCACGTTTTACCAATACCACTCAGTATAACATCACGTTTTACCAATACCACTCAGTATAACATCACGTTTTACCAATACCACTCAGTATAACATCACGTTTTACCAATACCACTCAGTATAACATCACGTTTTACCAATACCACTCAGTATAACACACGTTTTACCAATACCACTCAGTATAACATCACGTTTTACCAATACCACTCAGTATAACATCACGTTTTACCAATACCACTCAGTATAACATCACGGTTTACCAATACCACTCAGTATAACATCACGGTTTACCAATACCACTCAGTATAACATCACGTTTTACCAATACCACTCAGTATAACATCACGTTTTACCAATACCACTCAGTATAACATCACGTTTTACCAATACCACTCAGTATAACATCACGTTTTACCAATACCACTCAGTATAACATCACGTTTTACCAATACCACTCAGTATAACATCACGTTTTACCAATACCACTCAGTATAACATCACGTTTTACCAATACCACTCAGTATAACATCACGTTTTACCAATACCACTCAGTATAACATCACGTTTTACCAATACCACTCAGTATAACATCACGTTTTACCAATACCACTCAGTATAACATCACGTTTTACCAATACCACTCAGTATAACATCACGTTTTACCAATACCACTCAGTATAACATCACGTTTTACCAATACCACTCAGTATAACATCACGTTTTACCAATACCACTCAGTATAACATCACGTTTTACCAATACCACTCAGTATAACATCACGTTTTACCAATACCACTCAGTATAACATCACGTTTTACCAATACCACTCAGTATAACACACGGTTTACCAATACCACTCAGTATAACATCACGTTTTACCAATACCACTCAGTATAACATCACGTTTTACCAATACCACTCAGTATAACATCACGTTTTACCAATACCACTCAGTATAACATCACGTTTTACCAATACCACTCAGTATAACATCACGGTTTACCAATACCACTCAGTATAACATCACGGTTTTACCAATACCACTCAGTATAACATCACGTTTTACCAATACCACTCAGTATAACATCACGTTTTACCAATACCACTCAGTATAACATCACGTTTTACCAATGCCACTCAGTATAACATCACGTTTTACCAATACCACTCAGTATAACACACGGTTTACCAATACCACTCAGTATAACATCACGTTTTACCAATACCACTCAGTATAACATCACGTTTTACCAATACCACTCAGTATAACACACGGTTTACCAATACCACTCAGTATAACACACGGTTTACCAATACCACTCAGTATAACATCACGTTTTACCAATACCACTCAGTATAACATCACGTTTTACCAATACCACTCAGTATAACATCACGTTTTACCAATACCACTCAGTATAACATCAAGTTTTACCAATACCACTCAGTATAACATCACGTTTTACCAATACCACTCAGTATAACACACGTTTTACCAATACCACTCAGTATAACATCACGTTTTACCAATACCACTCAGTATAACATCACGTTTTACCAATACCACTCAGTATAACACACGTTTTACCAATACCACTCAGTATAACATCACGTTTTTTACCGGCACTATAACAACCATTTTGTCAATATTACCCGGTATAATATCACGTTTCATCAGTTCTAGCCAGTATAACGTATCTTTTTGCAAATAATTCCTAGATAACATGCGTTTCACCAATGCTACCAAGTATAACATCAGTTTCGTCAGCACCTTTATCAAATTAATTTATTTTTTATTAATATTAAAAATCGCAAAACTGTCATTTATCCTTTTTATTAATTTCCTTATTAGCTTTACTTTAATTATTGGTGTTTTAAAATATTTCGTGTTTTAAGTTACTCCATTATCTGCCTGTTTTTAAATTTTTATTAATTGGATATGTAAATGTTTTGCCAATATTCATTTGGATTTTAAAGTTTCAAGTTATTTGTAACTATTAAAGTTTTTTTTTATCAGTTTATAAATTACATTAGTTACTTTGGGAGAAACTACTTTGTCTCCTAACAACAAGAGTGAGAACAGTTCTCTTAACCCAGTTATTAACATACAGATAACAATAATACGGCCCTTCTTCCTTTTATGTCTGATTGAATAAATATGGACTAAAAACCAAAAAACAAAGCGGACAGGATGTTTTAATTGTATCAGAACTTTGTCTATTTTACGTCGTCTTTGTATCATCATTATAGTTCTAATTAATATCAATTAGGTGTACACCCTATTAAAAGTTTGTGATTAAACGTGATTCTGAAATAATCCATAGTTTTTATAAATGCATTAAATTGGTGTCTTAGTGTTATAAAATACGCTAATTAAAATGGAACAGCAACATGAGCTTACATTTCGAGTTATTTGGACTCATTGAAAAGGATTCTACCAGAGGGCGAATCCCAGAAGTTGAAGGAAATGTGACGAATTCGACAATAGCTTTTTTTTTTTACTTAAAATTTCCAAGTTAGGTAATGTTGGATTTTTCTTAATAGCGGTTTTAAATAATTTGAAGATTTATTGAATGTAATCCCTTGTATTAATCATGTTTTTAATGGAAAATAATCATTAGTATATATATATATATATATGCTTAATTTAGGTCAGCTAGAGTAGTAAGCTATGAAAACTTACTTGTTTCGTATTTTAAATATTAGAAATACCGGTAGTTCAACGATAAATTTTATTAAGGTTGATTATTGTAAGGATCCAAGGTTAGAGTCGTGACACGATACTGAACACACTATGCACCTTCAGTTGTGTATTATAATAACTATCACACTGAAACCCCGCCAGTAGGTTAGACTAAATTTGTTTTAATTTTGAGCAAAGCTACATAAGGGCTATCTCTTCTAGCCGTCCTTAATTTAGTAGTGAAAGACTAGAGGAAAAGGCATCTTGTCATCATATCACCCACCAATAACTCTTGGGTTATTATTTTACTAACGAATAGAGGGACTGACAGATACATTAAAACGCCATCACGATTGAAAGGGCGAAGAGTTGAGTGGGACAGTGATTCGAACCCACGACTTTCAGATTGCGAGTCTAATCATCTTGCCGTACCGAGCCAATAATCAGTTAATGGTGGCTTTGTAGGTGGCGGGTATCTCTGGCTGGCTGTCCTTCCCCTGACAAGTGTTTTAAATTACCAACGGCTGTATCTGAAGTAATCACGTATTTACGTCTTTCACAAGGTGTCGCACAGGTTGGAAATGTCAGAAAGTTAAATGTGAAAACTCTAACGAATTCTAAACAAGGATATAAACATGAATATAACGTATCTTCAAGGTCTATAAATATATATAGTATATATATTAGAAGATTGCATGGTGGTAGATATTCGATGATATATATATATATATATATTTAATTCAATGTTAAAGCGTTTTCAATGAACATGGGCCCCGGCATGGCCAGGTGTTTAGGGCACTTGACTCACAATCTGAGGGTTGCGGGTTCGAATCACCGTCACACCAAACATGCCTGCTTTTTCAGGTGTGGAGGCGTTATAACGTTACGGTCAATCCCACTATTCGTCGGTAACAGAGTAGCCCAAGAGTTGGCGGTTGGCGGGATGACTAGCTATCTTCTATCAGGACTTATTGCTAAATTAGGGACGGCTAGCACAGATAACCGTCATGTAGCTTTACGCGAGAATTCAGAAACGACAACAAAAAACATTAATGAACATGGGCTGTTGCATTGATATATGTAGTACTTGAATAAACATATAGCAATGTTTAAGGTGAACCCAAGTTATGACTGTAGGAAGCACGTCTATTTTCAGTTTTCAGTGTTTAATTAGTATCAAATATATTAGTTGGAAAAGTTCATGCAAACCGTATGGATAAATTGCTCGGCTATGAATTGAATAGCCAGAAACCTTGTCACTAGCACCTGCTTTACTCTGGATGTATAACCTGGTGAGACTGTACGCTCTAGAGCATCCGCATCGGTTGATGATTGCACTGTAATTAGCAGCACAGCGTTACACCAGTGCAACGTTTATTGTTAACTGAGAAGCAATGTTCCTCGAGAAACAGAATAGAGTCAAAGCTTGGAGTTTCCAACACATCGTCTTGATTGTGAATGCTGTGAGCTCACTAAACCTGACTGCAAATGCTGGTTATTCAAAATATCAATAGTTGAACACACTTCTCACATATTCAGCTGTGAGTGCGTTATAAACGTGACAGTCAATCCCATTATTTGGTTAAGAGTAGCCGTGTAGGTGATAGGTGCTTCTGAGTGATGGATTTTCACCTGGTTAGTAGTTCTAACTTAAGAACGGTTAAATTTGAACCTAAGGATCATTGATTTGGTAATTTAACGCATGTGTCACTTAAGATGTTTAAATCGAAAACGCATAATATTTTTATAGTAGAATAAGACCTTGGATCACTAAACCTAAGTTATAAAGGTAGACCAGTCCTCGTAAACCCTTAAACGATTCGAGTCACATTAGCTTATTTGTGTCATAACATACAAACCCACGTTAGAAAAGGATCAAATGGTTCGTAAGATTATAACCAGTAATGAACTAATTACAACTACTTTGTGTCATAACATACAAACCCACGTTAGAAAAGGATCAAATGGTTCGTAAGATTATAACCAGTAATGAACTAATTACAACTACTTTGTGTCATAACATACAAACCCACGTTAGAAAAGGATCAAATGGTTCGTAAGATTATAACCAGTAATGAACTAATTACAACTACTTTGTGCCATAACATACAAACCCACGTTAGAAAAGGATCAAATGGTTCGTAAGATTATAACTAGTAATGAACTAATTACAACTACTTTGACCAGTTTTGAAGAAATTGCAATTACTATGACCAGTGTTGAACAAATAACAATAATAGGAAACAAATAAGATTGCATTACATTTATTGTATTATCGTACGACTCTAACATTAAACTTTTTAAAGAGACAGAAGTATTTTCATTATTAAATCTTACGTTTTTTCAGTACCGTTATGTACTTATGACATTCGAATGGACTTTTTTCTTTCGTTATCAATTAATTTTATATTTCATAAAGAAGTTAAACTAATTACTTTGATTTGTTTCTGCATCGCATACTTTTAATTATATATTTATATTTTTTATTTAAGAATTTGCTCTTGTCTATAATTTATGTACATACCAGAAACTCATCTATATACTATTATTATATTCTGTTTCTTAACGAAACGCCCCCTGTGGTTCAGCAATAACTCTCTGTGTTTGCAACGCTACAAATCAGTTGTGATACCACACGATGGGAGGAGCAAAGAGAGACATTTGTGAAGTTTAGTTGCTGCACAGAAACAATAACAACAAAGAAACAGTTTTAATGTAATATTTATATAGATCTTTATATGGTGAGGTAGATCAGTAGAAAACCTATATGATTCACGTGTGTTCTTTAGGTCAGAACAAGTTCTTATAATCATTAACGAATCTCTTTGTTTGACGAGACTTGAAACTTTATTGATTGAAGTAAGACCGAATTCTCGGTTGAATAACAAAGCTGAGGTATTGAAGGCTGACATATACAAACAAATAAATAACGTGGGAGAAACATATGTTAGAATGCTATTTTAATTGAAGAGATTATTCTGTGTGTGGGTTTGAAATGTATGAATGAAATCTTTCGTAGACGTGCAGCCCTATTAATCAGAAACCATTTTGACATATGGCATGAACTGCTCCTTCATTCTGTTTGGCTTGTAGGTGACGACATTTTGAACCCTGTACTGATAAAAGACTCAGCGCAAATCTCGAAACGTCATCTCCAAACAAGATATAGGGCGGTAGCTACTCAGAGCGAACTATTCAACATGTAAGCTTGAAGCATCGAACACGTAATCAACGTATATGAAACTATTCTTTTATAGTAGTAAAGCTATATAAAAAACTGTTAAATTTAACCTCTGTTACTCTACGTTTTTAATTTTCGTTAAAGAAACACCCTCTCAGGTGTAATCTGTTTCTTTTGTTCTCCACTCCTGAGAATCCTGTTTCTCATAGCATCCAAAAATCTGATGTGTTTGTTTTTTTAATTAAAAGACGATAAGGCAGAAAGATAGACGTAATATGGTTCTCTTCTAATCCGTCATACGAGTTTAGTGGGCGGAATGCCCCACAGGGGTTATTTAATGATTCCTGATTTCAAATTTCGACCTATTTTGTTGGTTCAAAATAAACTCTTTTCAGAAATAATGTAATATCGACTGACATTTTTGTTCTGAAATATCATGGCACGTTCATCTGTAATGTGTTGTTTGTTTTATTTAAGAATTTTCGCGATAGTTACACGATGGGAGTTTGGTACTTAACTATTCTTAGTTTTGGAAAAATAGAGTTTAGGGAAATAGTTACAAACAACAAATTTCAGTTCTGGATCTACTCTTGTCAAAACGAAGCTTTGAAGCGTTATAAAGAATTTTAACAGAATAACGGAATGTATTGACTTCAACATTTAAAGAGTCACTTCTACAAATAATTATGAATTATTTTTATGTTTCTAATGTGCATACAAACACACAAGTATAGAAAGACTTTAGCACCATTTCTCCAGTTTTCATTACGCCTATCGTCTCTTGTCATTGAATTTATTTCTGTCATTGGATCTGTTCTTCTCTTGTCTTTCTCCAACTACATTTCTTATTACTAGGTTTGTTTTTATCTTATCTTCTACACAACTACATTTCTTATTATTAGGTTTGCTACTCTCTTGTCTTCCACACAACATTTCTTGTCATTGGATCTGTTCTTCTCTTGTCTTTCACACAACTACATTTCTTGTCATTGGATCTGTTCTTCTCTTGTCTTCCACACAACTACATTTCTTGTCATTGGATCTGTTCCACACAACTACATTTCTTATTATTAGATTTGCTATTATCTTGTCTTCCACACAACATTTCTTGTCATTGGATCTGTTCTTCTCTTGTCTTCCACACAACTACATTTCTTGTCATTGGATCTGTTCTTCTCTTGTCTTCCACACAACTACATTTCTTGTAATTGGATCTGTTCTTCTCTTTTCTTCCAGACAACTACATTTCTTGTCATTGGATCTGTTCTTCTCTTGTCTTCCACACAACTACATTTCTTGTCATTGGATCTGTTCTTCTCTCGTCTTCTACACAACTACATTTCTTGTCATTGGGTCTGTTATTCTTTTGTCTTCCACACAACTACATTTCTTGTTATTGGATCTGTTCTTCTCTCGTCTTCCACACTACTACATTTCTTGTCATTGGATCTGTTCTTCTCTCGTCTTCCACACAACTACATTTCTTGTCATTGGATCTGTTATTCTCTTGTCTTCCACACAACTACATTTCTTGTCATTGGACCTGTTCTTCTCTCGTCTTCCACACAACTACATTTCTTGTCATTGGATCTGTTCTTCTCTTTTCTTCCACACAACTACATTTCTTGTCATTGGATCTGTTCTTCTCTTTTCTTCCACACAACTACATTTCTTGTCATTGGATTTGTTCTTCTCTTTTCTTCCACACAACTACATTTCTTGTCATTGGATCTGTTCTTCTCTTGTCTTCCACACAACTACATTTCTTGTCATTGGATCTGTTCTTCTCTCGTCTTCCACACAACTACATTTCTTGTCATTGGATTTGTTCTTCTCTTTTCTTCCACACAATTACATTTCTTGTCATTGGATCTGTTCTTCTTTCGTCTTCCACACAACTACATTTCTTGTGATTGGATCTGTTCTTCTCTCGTCTTCCACACAACTACATTTCTTGTCATTGGATCTGTTCTTCTCTCGTCTTCCACACAACTACATTTCTTGTCATTGGATCTGTTCTTCTCTCGTCTTCCACACAACTACATTTCTTGTCATAGGATCTGTTCTTCTCTTGTCTTCCACACAACTACATTTCTTGTCATTGGACTTGTTCTTCTCTTTTCTTCCACACAACTACATTTCTTGTCATTGGATCTGTTCTTCTTTCGTCTTCCACACAACTACATTTCTTGTCATTGGGTCTGTTCTTCTCTTGTCTTCCATTTTTCTTGTTATTGGATCTGTTCTTCTCTCGTCTTCCACACAACTACATTTCTTGTCATTGGATCTGTTCTTCTCTCGGCTTCCACATAACTGCACTTCAGGTTAATCTTCTTCATTAGGAAGCATTCTAAAATGAAAAAATGAGATGTGTTTATGAGTATATATCATTGTACCAAAGTAATGAATATATATCATGGTACCAAAGTAATGAGTGTATATCATGATACCAAAGTAGTGAGTATATGTCATTGTACCAAAGTAAGTCAAAACATATTTTTAATCTTACCTTTTTAGACTCTAAAATTAAGTTTGAAATTTGTTTTTCTCCAAGAAATATTCAATATTTGTAATTATGATTCCTTTTCAAATGCAGTTGCATTTCTTCTTCCAATTCAATAATTTTGTACATCAAAGTCAGTATCAACGTTCGTCGCAAAGTCTCACAGCAAATAAAACGTCTTTAAAAATAAGTATTGACTCCTCCAGAGATTTCGAAACGTGAACATCTAACGATTCAATGACTAAATGAACCTCCAGCCAGATCTAATTCCTTTTGCTCTTTATTCACTTTGGAAAAAAATTAAAACAGAATTTTTAGACAAACAAACTAGATACCTTCTGATAAACAAAACCTACATCTTTTTAACAATAATCCTTCTATGGCTTCCTATTTACCGACTTCGTTGCGAATTTTGTAGGTACATAAAAATCCTATCACCTGCTGATTTTGTAACTAAATTTTTCCAAGGTGATAGGACTTTCCTGGAAAACTAATTTCTTCACGAGATATTCGATTTCAAGCTTGTCAGATAGTACTGAAATCAGTAAACCTACGACATACTGCCATTTAATTAGTTCTGAGGTCCAAACAGTTTCTCAAAATAAATACACTTTTCATAATTTCACTTCGTCACTCTATAACTTGTCCAACTAATTAAACAGTGTATTAAATTACTTGCTTAAACTCACTCATTTTTCAGTTTTTCGAGATCGTCTGAGCCATCGTCACGTATTGAGATCTATGGGTTGATAATGTAAAAATCATGAGTTCGAAATAGTAACACAATCGAAATTTATCAAACATAGAGCTAGGGAACCAGCCAAGCAGTTTAGGCACTATCAGATTAATGATATATAAATGGTTTTCTTTGGCTTGTTTTGAATTTCGCACAAAGCTACGCGAGATGTGTCTGCGCTAGCCGTCCCTAATTTTGCTGTGCAAGACTAGAGGGAAGACAGCTAATCATCACCACCCACCGCCAACTCTTTTACCAATGAATATTGGGATTGACCGTCACATTATACCGTTTCCAGTTTGGTGTAACGGGGACTCGAACCTTCGAGTTTCGAGATGAGTTCTTCATCCACTTGGCCATTCCCTAAATGAAATGTCACGGTTTTCAAAATAGTAACACAATGAAAATTCCTCAAAAATAGAGCATGAAAACCAGCCAGGCAGTTTAGGCAGTATCAACTTAGCGATTCTGTTCATTAATAGAAATCCTTCAGTGATTTCTCTTTGCAAATGTGTTTGATTGGTACACAGGAGAATGAGTTGATAGTTCTCTCTCTGTTTATTGTACATGATCAATCATGATTACACTCATGATGTCTCGCAGTAATTGACATGGTCTTATCCGATGACAAGATAATTGGCATGGTCTTATCCGATGACAGATAATTGGCATGGTCTTATCCGATGACGGATAATTGTCATGGTCTTATCCGATAACGGCTAGAGACGAAACAAGATGTAATAATCTGTTTATATCCTTGACTATTAATTGTTCTCCAGAAACCCACAACAAATTGTGTCTTTTATCAAGTACTTGTTTGTTTTGAATTTCGTGCAAAGCTACTCGATGGCTATCTGCGCTGTCAAGTACTTACACTTAATAGTTCGTAGATCATTTCTGTATTTCCAATTGCTTCCTAATCTTCGCCTAAACATGTACTCCGTCAGTATCCGGGAAAATAATTTTTGCAGTCTAATCTTTTAGACTTTTCGCTGTTTTGTTTGTTTGTTTGTTTTTCCGTTTAGCTAAAATTTGTATTACAAATCGTAGCAGTAATAAACACCCTGTGGTTTTCTGATAAATTTATGTCAGGGGAGTATCAGTGCGCCATCTATTGACTCAAATTTTCTGTTTCCACATGGACCAGGTGTTATCAAGTTTTCATTCAATATTCTATGATTGGGCCACCACCTGATTGTTCCATTAAATTATTTATGTGATGAACTTACTCGGACAAAAAAATTTAATATTCATTACGAACTTTGTTTTGTGCTGTAAATGTATAAACGAATAGTCAGCTAGACAAACTGTTCATTTTTTAAGCACAAAGCTGCACAATCGGCTATTTACGTTCTAACAACCGCGGGTTTCGAACCCAAATTTTTATTTTCGTGAGCTCTGAATATTACATTTTGTACTATCGGCGGCCCGGCATGGCCAAGTGTGTTAAGGCGTTCGACTCGTAATCCGAGGGTCGCGGGTTCGATTCCGGTCGCACCAAACATGCTCGCCCTTTCAGCCGTGGGGGCGTTATAATGTTACGGTCAATCCCACTATTCGTTGGTAAAAGAGTAGCCTAAGAGTTGGCGGTGGGTGGTGATGACTAGCTGTCTTCTCTAGTCTTACACTGCTAAATTAGGGACGGCTAGCGCAGATAGCCTTCGAGTAACTTTGCGCGAAATTCAAAACAAACAAACAAACAATGTATTATCGGCAATAATATATGCATAAAGAAATGCAATGCTTGTGTTATTCTTACCATGCTCATTGTTGCGTTTCAGTTATAAACTGTTTTAGTGTTATGGAATAAAAGTATAAATAAGTTAAGATGGAACGAAACAATTAAATAAAGTATTTAGATATACGAAAACTGTTCCTTTATTTCCTTGTTTGTTCGTAACAAAGCATACACTGAGGGTTATACGTTTTCTGCTCACTACGAGCATCGAAACGCAGACTTGGACATATGAACCCTCGGTTTGTTTTCGAATTTCGCGCAAAGCTGCACGAGCTATCTGCGCTAGCCCCTCTAATTTAGCAGCGTTAGACTAGAAGGAAGGCAGCTAGTCATCATCATCCACCGCCGACTCTTGGGCTACTTTTTTACCAACGAATAGAGGAATTAACCGTCACATATTAACGTCCTCATGGGTGAAAGGACGAGCATGTTTGGTGCGATGGGGATTTGAACCCGCAACCCTCAGATTACGAGTCGAACGCCTTAACCCACCTGACCATGCTGGGCACATGAACACTCGGACTTTGTGAAATACATTTAATGTTTACTACAAGGTATAACGAATCAGATGTCATGTTATTAGCTGTAGTGTTTGTGAAAAGAAAAAGTTAACTAGATTTGGTGAACTAAATGAAAAGAAACACTTCCTATTTTATAAATTAATTTCAAAACGAAATAATTACTAAGTTGCTCTCCGAAGGAACAAATAAGTATATAATTTAACTCGTGAAGTAATCGGTGATGTTAACTTATTTCATCCGTCTTCATAATTCGAAACAGTTTCTGTGTTCAAAAACTGTTAATTATTAAGATAATTCGAAATAAACGCTGAATTTGTTCACCTTGACGAAATAACCAAGATGTTTTTTTTGTTCTTTTTTGCTTAAACACTGAAAGTGTTTATATAAAAAAGTAAATACATTTTGCAAAGAAATAATCCAATAATATTCATACACTGTCTGTTGAAGTGATTGACCTCGATTTCAACTGTTCATGGATGAATTAACATAAAGTTTAATTAAGACATTTCGTGAGTGATATATATATAACTCTCACGTGTGCTTTGAGGTAATTAAAATATTTAACCTTTAACATTTGTTTTCTCAATATAAAAATCATGTCTTGAATATTTATAAAATAACGATGCTTTAATTTTATTGATAAATTACCCTTGTTGGGAGTATTTCAGAAACAACACGGTGACATATTTGAAAGACGCTTTCTTAAATAAAATGTTACTGTAATTTCTTGTCTCTGAATATGTGTACAAGGAAACCGAGAAATTTGTTTTGGAAATAATATCAGACGTGGCTTTGCTATAAAGAAAAACACAAACACACAAAACAAGTAAGTACCTACCATGTAGTAAACAAAAGAACATAGTCTTACGTGAGGCTTTCCATTAAGGAGAAAAAATAAAAGAGATATATTGAACGTATAAGAAGTCTCAGCGTTTATATTTTTTTGCGGGACGTCATGATGGATGTTATATCATAGTGTGTGATAAATTACAAAACAATGCCTAACATAATTTTATCTAAATATAATTATACATCACCTAATGTATTTTGGAGCATCTTACCTACAGAGTCTGCCGGTTTATGCAATCCACTTCCTCTTTCCACTCATGGAAATCCACTTAAACGCGTATGTGAAATTGATTGTTTGTGTGAAGTGTTATGTTAATGACGTAAATACAGAGCAAGGATGTCTCTCGCTTTTCAAGGGGCATGGTAGTTGATATCCATCCGATAGGAGCGTCATTATTAAAACCATGACATCGTTTATCACATGAAATCCAACTGTTACCATAGAAAATTAACGGTGGAACTCAAGGGGAGCTCAGTCTTCACATGGAAGACCTGTAGTCGCCAACGGCCGCCTACCGATGATGATTGGTTAAGAAAGGAAGAGCGGTTGGTTTGTAAAGAAACAACAGTACTTTGGTTTTTCTTTTGGTCCAAATAACAGAATGTGACTAAACATAGATATCTGCTATGTCTAAGCTAACAAAGTTGAATGATGAATGTCTTATAATGTCCAGTCATTATAAGCATATCACATGAATTATTTATCATTAATTGTCAGTCCTGTATCGTCAACGAATCAATTTCTGTAATTCGATTTATAAGTTAATAAACAACGAATTAGTACGAACAACATATATGTATATATATACTGATATATACCTTATGATATCAGAGGCTTGCTTGTCCATATTTCATTATACATACAGCTTATTGGTTTATGGTTTATATTATTAATGATTTACTATCCTGTTATTTACAGTTTCTATTATTTTAGTCTGCAATTAGAAACAACAACCAAAGTGTATTCTATTGTGAAGATTTAGTTATATCTTTTACCGCATGAGTAAAAAGGTCATATATTATAACGTTTAAGTCGATTCATTTTCCAATACTGATCCTAACGTCTTGTGTTTCTACTACATTTTCCCTCTGCTAATGTCATAAATAAAAAATTAGCTTATACCTAGCGTAAGAGGAAGAACCATTTAGATGTTGCATGAGGTGTAATACTCTGGCAGATATTATGGGTGATGAATTCTCCATCACAGTATATATACAGTAACGCTTTCTTGCTTTAATGTGAATTATGGCTTGTAGGCTTAGTAGCAATGTTATGTAAATGATGCGTATACATTCTGAATGAATGGACGTCAAGTAAGAATAAAGAAAATAAAGATATATACGTCCATCAAAGGGGCGGCATCCTTAAATCATACGGGTTCACAGTAACTATATAAACAGGCATTATTATAGACGTTTACGTGTTAAACTGCCCTTGTAAGTCCTATCTTTCTACATTTATTCTAAAACTGTAACTGATACGTAGATACATGAAACTAATAAGTACTTGATACAGTAAACGTAAGCATGTTGGTACACGTAAGAAACTAATCAGAATATCGAGAACCAGTGAGATTCTCATAAAAAAATACAGAGAATGGGAAGACCATAAAATATGACAAGCTGGTAAGTATCAGAATCCATATAATCCTACCTAACATATGGACTGTGATAGGCAAGTTTTCTTATCATATAAAGACTGACCCCAACAGTGCTGTTTCCAACGTGACGTTTCTCGCTTGTGCACAATCTCTGTTGGTGACTTCTAAATCAAACCTGAATTTTTTGTTCCACCAAATCCATGTTTTATTAGGGGAGGTAGGAGATTAAATTTGGATGTAGAAGTTGATTTTATTATTGCTATATATTACAGTGCTACTACATGAGAAATAAAACACAGACATTTTTAGATTCTGTTTCGTACCAAATAAAAATAGTTTCTTATGTTTTAGTTTCAAAAAACGTTTTGGTCTGTGTCATAGGTCAATCTTTTCAGTCTAAACTCTTGTATTTGACGTGTTATAGTTTTTGACCTAGACTAAATGATTTTGTATTAGCCCATCAATAGGTTATATGTATCGTGCATCTACGGGAATCAAATCCTAAATCTTACTTCTGAATTAGCGGAGGAGAGCTTAAGGTTATAAATTACTGTACAAAGAGTTGCCTGAGTCATTACAACTTGGATTATTCTTAAGAAAACTTTACAGTGTCAGTCAAACTAATTGACAATCGTAGTGTTGTATATTAGTTCAGTTACAGTCACATTATGAAATATTGTATAAGAATACACCGTTACATTGAAGTGAAAATACAGTGTGAAAAATTCCAACTCGTAGCTGTACCAGTTACACACAGGTATATAGTATATAGTGTGTGTGTGTGTGTGTGATATTGAACGAAAATTAAGTGCCACAATGCAGCCATGTTAATTTAACGTTTTATATTATATGACCAACGCCGGCTATGGGCACTCAGTGACAGGCACAAGATTAGTAATTCGAAGGTCGCGAGTTCAGATCCCCGTCCTAAGACCTGTTCACCTGTTCAGCCATGGTAGTGTTATAGTGTTACGGTGAATCTCACTATTTGCTGGTAAAGAGTAGCCCGAGCCATTTAGTGTGGGTAGTGTTGATTATAAGAGTTCAGTCTGGTCTTACACTGCTAAATTAGGGACGGTTATAGTGTTGTATAAGAGTTCACAACAACAGCAACAACAAAGAAACATCACGAACTAGAAGTGACTGGCCTCAAAGTGCAGAGTGGTGGAATGTTTTGAAGGTAGGAGACGGGAGGATTCACAGTTCGAGTACTTTAAAACTTGGCTACTTTTAGTGTTATAGGTGTTGTATAGAATTCATGTGACAGCCATTTAAAAACAACAAATCAGTGTTTGTGTACTAAGAGTTCCGAGTGTTACTGGCCTGCCACCATTTTAGATTGTTATAGTGTTGTATAAGAGTTCAGTGTCTTCAGAACTTTAGTGTTATAGCTGTTGTACTAAAAGTATCAAACAGCAGCCATATTCAGTGTTGTATAGTTGTTCTTGTATTGTCACGCCATTTCCAGTGTTGATAGTGTTGTATAAGTATGTGTTTTAGCGTAGTACACATTTAGCCATTTCTGTCCCTCTTGGGCCTTCAGGGCTGAATGTCAGAATTTTGTTATTTTGTCTCCTATACGCAGTATTTGTATAAGTAATTCAGTGACGGCCATTGTGAGTATTTTAGTGTTGTCTCAAGAGTTCAGATTAATCAGCCATTAAGTTTATAGTGTTACATAAGAGTTCAGTGTCGAACCATTTAGTGTTATAGTGTTTATAAGGTTCAGTGTCAGATTTAGTGTTTCTTTGTGCCAAATAAAACAAAGCCATTTTGTATTTACAGTGTTTATAAGATCATGACAGCCATTTAGAAAGTGTTGTATAAGAGTTTGTCAGCCATTTAGTGTTATGTGTTGTATAAAGTTCAGAACCATTTAGGTTATAGTGTTGCATAAGAATCAGTGTCAACCATTTAATTGTTATAGTGAGCATAATTGTTCAGTTCGGCCTTTTGTATAGTGTTGTATTCCAGATTGTGGTAGCCATTTAGTGTATAGATGTTTTAAGAGGTACAGTGTCAGCCATTTAGTGTTATGTGTTGTTATGTTCAATGACTCCATTTGTGTTATAGTGTTGGCCATGAAAGTCATGAGGCCTTTTCCAGTATTATAGTGTTGTATAAGTTCAGTGTCAGCCATTTAGTTTATAGTGTTGTATATGAGCCCCCTGTCAGCCACTTGAGTGTTATAGCTGTAGTAAAGAGAGATTAGTGTCAGTACATTTAGAGTGTTATAGTCTTGTAGAAGAGTTCGAGAGTCAGCCATTTAGTGTTACCCTGTTGTATAAAGAGTTCAGTGAACAGCCAGGTATCAGGTGTTATATTGGGCCATAAGAGTTCAGTGTCAGCGTTTTAGTGTTGAATAGTGTTTTATAAGATTTCAGAATTCAAGCCATGTAGTGTTATAGTGTTCTCTACAGAGTTGAGTGACAGCATATAGGAATATAGTGTGGCATAAGCTTTCAGAAACCCGGGGAATTTTGTGTTATCAGTAGAGCAATATGTATATCATTTGACAGCCGTTCAGTGTAGTTATAGTGTTTGTATAAGAGTTCAGTGACAGCCATTTTAGTGTTATAAAGAGTGTTGTATAAGAATTCAGTGACAGCCATTTTTGTGTTATAGTGTTGTATAAGAATTCAGTGACAGCCATTTTGTGTTATAGTGTTGTATAAGAGTTTAGTGTCAGCCATTTGTTTATATTTGGAATTCTAGCAAATCCTAAATTACTTCCAGGACTCTTCTAATAGCAAGATTATTTTAACGTGTAAGTTCAATACCTTATTTAGAAATTTTAATTGATAACACAACTCACTGACTCTTACGAAAGGAACTATTTTGATAGAGAACGTATTTTTCTCTCCCTTTTTTCCAGTCGTCAAGGTTTAAATCAGTAAAGAGTTTTCATTGCCGTTAAACCAGTTTGGTTCCTCATTTGCTTAAAGTTAATTAAGTTACGTTGCATGCCACAGATCCAAACGTTTGTTGTTTGTTGACTGCTTCTATGCTCTAATAGCTTACGTGTCTAATCACATTGTAATTATGCACTGGCTTTACCTATAATGTCACATGACGTTTCACACACACACACACATATAATGTGCACGCTCATTAAATTACATAGAGTAGTCGATTGTAGCCCAGTGGTCAGCAAGCCATTACTACCAAAGGACACGCTCAGGCATTTTTTGGGTTATGGGTGAAAATATAAGAGTAACAATCAAAACCCGCTCTTCGGTCTGAAAACACTAACTAAAGAGAGATAGCGGATGGATGGTGTTGACTAGCTGCCTTCCTTCTAGTGTATCGCTTCAAAATTTGGTACATTATGTGATGATAGCCCTTTCTAGCTTCATGTGAAATTCAGAAAACTGAGTAATAAAAGTAATTACACGCATTAAAAAAAAACGAATGGGGTAAGTTTGCAAAACAACAACAACATCTAAACCAGAGGTAACTGATTTTGTCATTGTTGGTATCACATTTTTAGTTATTGGACAAGTCGTTTTAAGTTACAGATGGCAACCATTTGAAGTCAGGTTATTTTAAACAACAATACGTAACACAAATTTTGTTCCTGGATAGTATGTGTTATTTCTTAATGACTTGTGTTGTAAAGTACATAAAATGACCATTATTCTCTTCAAACTTTGCTTTTGTGACCTGGATAATAAAATTTAGAAGTGAACCTATTTTCTATATAAAGTGGACAAATTTGCACATTTTCATTGACATAAGGTCTGAATAAAACAACATGAATCAAGATTTACATGTATTTATATTAAAGTTATACAAAAATGTTTAGAAGTGAGTAGTTTTTCGAGATTTGCGACTGTAATGTAAATCACTTTCACATATCAGCCCCAATTACAGTCTCCATCGTGTTTTTGTTATACGCTTCCAGGTCACAAAACAACGTTTAAAGAGAAAATAGGTCTTTTCCATTTACTTTAGACATAAGTAACTGGGAAATAACACTTTCTGTCCAGGAACAAGAAAAAGTTAAAATTTGGTACATAGTGTAGTCGATATGATTGGACACTGACCGCAACTCGCATTTCTTTGAACTTACTTTCATGTATTGCTAATTTCAGATAGTTATTTTAACATGTTAATCAAGCACAGGAACTAAATACAAGTGACAAACATTAGTCACAAACGGAGCTCAAACTATGTTATTTTAACATGTTAATCAAGCACCAGGAACTAAATACAAGTGACAAACATTAGTCACAAACGGAGCTCAAACTATGTTATTTTCACATGTTAATCAAGCACCAGGAACTAAATACAAGTGACAAACATTAGTCACAAACGGAGTTCAAACTATGTTATTTTAACATGTTAATCAAGCACCAGGAACTAAATACATTAGTCACAAACTAAGTTGTAACTTAGTCAGAATTTTACTTTTTCAACTACGACTATTATTTCATTAAAGCCGAAAAATCACCGGGATTTTGTTTCGATAAGTGATATTTATTGATTAATTAATTCGAAAGTTGGAATGTTGTGTGAGAAATCGAGGATACATTATCAGTAATTAAGACGATACGAGTTAGTATGTAGATGAGAAACATTACGAAGGTTCCAGGTTGTTTTACCGTACGATATAATACTCGTCTATTCCATATTTTGAACTGTAACAACTTATCTAATAGCATCTTTCTGTCTGAGGAAATTTGTTTGATTAAAGATTCCAGAACAAACGCGTGTAACTCTGGTATCGATTACAATATGTTACCATAAATATAGTTAAATATTCTGTTAGTTCTATCAAGAAAAATCGTGAAGTACGAGTTGTAACTTAGTCAACATATTGAGAGATTCAACAGTCGTCATAAACTATTGTTTTTTTCTTACGTTGTATTAATACTTAAAAATACCAGATCTATCAGATAAATCACAGTTAACAAAATCGACAAGTCATAATGATGCCTGGCTTTATTACGTAATTATGTCGTATTAATGTTATACGTCACGCTTAATTGGAATTTTCCGTTCGTGACAATAGGACATCGGGTCAATATGATTAATTATCGCACAGTAATATAACCGCCATGCATGAAACTTTCACGTGGTTATAAACCTAATAAACAGCGTAATGGTAAACATTTTTATTAGAAATATTTCAACAGATACAAAGATTAGTATTCACAGTTAAGTTGTTATCAAATTCAGTTACAGATATATGTTGCTTTACCAAAGTAACTTTCATGTCAATAAATAAGTGTTAAGAGATCTCTTTTAGAAAGGTATCGTATATGTGTAATATTATTCATTAATAATATAAAAGTATTAATTAAAAACAAGGCCCGGCATGGCCAAGCATGTTAAGGTGTTCGACTCGTAATCCGAGGGTCGCGGATTTGAATCCCCGTCGCACCAGACATGCTCGCCCTTTCAGCCGTGGGGGCGTTATAACATGACGGTCAATCCCACTATTCGTTGGTAAAAAGAGTAGCCCATGAGTTGGCGGTGGGTGGTGATGACTATCTGCCTTCCCCTAGTCTTACACTGCTAAATTAGTGACGGCTAGCGCAGATAGCCCTCGTGTAGCTTTTGCGCGAAATTCAAAACAAACATTAAAAACATATGATGCAATGTTAGAGATGATACGATTCATATATTGTGTTAACATATTTTTTTTTGAAATTTGTGTTAGTATGTGTTTGCAAATGTTTCTAAAACATGTTGCAAAACCTTCTGCGGTCAATTCCTTACTTTATCATAACCTCGTCTAATGACATGCTTACAGCTGTTGATCTATATGTTTCAAGAACCATCTCAAAATCGCCAAATTTCTTCAGTCCTCTAGACCAAAAATCAAACAAAGTTAATTTGATAAAAAATAAATATTTTATCGGTGAGTATAAATAGAAGTGACAGACAGCAACGTGAATAATAACTTTTTTCGATATACAACATCACTTTTTAAGTCTCTATTTGATGAAAAACCGTGTGAATCTGTTGAAGTTATTCTTAACTTAGAAGAAGGAAAAAGATTCCACATCCCGTAATTTACGTATCCAAATATATCTGATTGCCATTATCAAAGAGAGAGATACGTCTTATTGAAAGGCTTAATTCACAGATTACAATTTGGTTTGTTAAAGAATTATCAGGCCAAGCCTGAGTCTCCCTTTCGAAAGATCGTTGAACAAATAATTCATTATCTACTACATCATTGGTCGATACTAACACACCCTGTGGTTTAATTACAATTTAGATCACAATACGGTATTTAAATTAAAACAAAATAAGCGTTGAGTTGAGCTCCAAAATATTTTGTAAAATCATAACGTATGTCAACTACGATTAGCTACATTATTTAAACTCACAAACAACTTCTGTGGTAAGTGAGTATTCTGTAAATGATAAACCGTATGATTTGTTTCTATTATACAATTTATCTTCAGATGCCTATTTTTTAACGCCTACAATTATCAATAAAAGAGAATATCTTTTATTTCACCGAATATTTATTAACATATATTTGTATATATTTTTGTAATTTTAGCATGTTTGTTCTAATACAGAAAACCCACAGACAACAGAAAATATATTTAAAAAATTAAGAAATATGACCGGACAATTATTGAACATCGTATCGTTTATATCCAGAAAAATTCTATATATATATATATATATTAATTCCGAAAGTGGCTTCCCATTTCCGTTAACACGGTTAGCTTTACATTTCTCTCCTAAGTAATAAATTACAAAATTTACACCGTTGTTAATATGGCTGCCCCTGCTAGTACAGCGGTATGTCTCCGGATTTACAACGCTAAAATCAGGGGTTCGATTCCCCTCGGTGGGCTGAGCAGATAGCCCTTTGTGACTTTCCTATATGAAAAACACACACAATGGGCTATCTATGCTCTGCTCACCACAGGTATCGCAACCCGATTTTTAGCGTTGTAAGTCCACACACATTCCACTGAACACTGGGGGGCTTTTACAATGACACTCGTGCTCTGAACAATATTTTTTTCAGTAACTTGAAAGTTTTTTTTCTCAGAAAAGTTCATAATAAAGACTTTTTTTTATCGAATGTTTATAATTTGTCCTGTTTCTTTTGGTTAGAATGAAAAGAGAAGCAGTGGTAATTTAAAGTTGTTGTCTTTTTCAATATGAAGTAATGTATGTGACGCTTAAAGTTTCGTAGTATCTGCTACTTTCTGTGTAATCACATTTATAAATGTGTAATAACCTTCTCTGTGACTTTTTCTTATAATGAGACTCTATAAATTAATAAACTTAGTTTTTTCTGTAACGTGTTTCATTTCGCAAACCTTTATAACTTTGAAATCGTTATAATATTGTTGTTTCAACGGAATAGTGCTAACTTTGAAATCGTTATAATATTGTTGTTTCAACGGAATAGTGCTAACTTTGAAATCGTTATTATATTGTTGTTTCAACGAAATAGTGCTAACATTGAAATCGTTATATTGTTGTTTCTACGAAATAGTGCTAACTTTTAAATCGTTATAATGTTGTTTCTACGGAATAGTGCTAACTTTGAAATCGTTATAATGTTGTTTCAACGGAATAGTGCTAACTTTGAAATCGTTATAATATTGTTGTTTCAACGAAATAGTGCTAACTTTGAAATCGTTATAATGTTGTTTCAACGGAATAGTGCTAACTTTGAAATCGTTATAATATTGTTGTTTCAACGGAATAGTGCTAACTTTGAAATCGTTATAATATTGTTGTTTCAACGGAATAGTGCTAACATTGAAATCGTTATAATAACTTGTTGTTTCAACGGAATAGTGCTAACTTTGAAATCGTTATAATATTGTTGTTTCAACGGAATAGTGCTAACTTTGAAATCGTTATAATATTGTTGTTTCAACGGAATAGTGCTAACTTTGAAATCGTTATAATGTTGTTGTTTCAACGGAATAGTGCTAACTTTGAAATCGTTATATAATAGTGCTAACTTTGTTGTTTCAACGGAATAGTGCTAACTTTGAAATCGTTATAATATTGTTGTTTCAACGGAATAGTGCTAACTTTGAAATCGTTATAATATTGTTGTTTCAACGGAATAGTGCTAACTTTGAAATCGTTATAATGTTGTTTCAACGGAATAGTGCTAACTTTGAAATCGTTATAATATTGTTGTTTCTACGAAATAGTGCTAACTTTGAAATCGTTATAATATTGTTGTTTCAACGGAATAGTGCTAACTTTGAAATCGTTATAATATTGTTGTTTCTACGAAATAGTGCTAACTTTGAAATCGTTATAATGTTGTTTCTACGAAATAGTGCTAACTTTGAAATCGTTATAATATTGTTGTTTCTACGGAATAGTGCTAACTTTGAAATCGTTATAATATTGTTGTTTCAACGGAATAGTGCTAACTTTGAAATCGTTATAATATTGTTGTTTCAACGGAATAGTGCTAACTTTGAAATCGTTATAATATTGTTGTTTCAACGGAATAGTGCTAACTTTGAAATCGTTATAATATTGTTGTTTCAACGGAATAGTGCTAACTTTGAAATCGTTATAATGTTGTTTCAACGGAATAGTGCTAACTTTGAAATCGTTATAATATTTTTTTTCAACGGAATAGTGCTAACTTTGAAATCGTTATAATGTTGTTTCTACGAAATAGTGCTAACTAACTTGAAATCGTTATAATATTGTTGTTTCAACGGAATAGTGCTAACTTTGAAATCGTTATAATATTGTTGTTTCAACGGAATAGTGCTAACTTTGAAATCGTTATAATATTGTTGTTTCAACGGAATAGTGCTAACTTTGAAATCGTTATAATATTGTTGTTTCAACGGAATAGTGCTAACTTTGAAATCGTTATAATATTGTTGTTTCAACGGAATAGTGCTAACTTTGAAATCGTTATAATATTGTTGTTTCAACGGAATAGTGCTAACTTTGAAATCGTTATAATATTGTTGTTTCAACGGAATAGTGCTAACTTTGAAATCGTTATAATGTTGTTTCAACGGAATAGTGCTAACTTTGAAATCGTTATAATGTTGTTTCTACGGAATAGTGCTAACTTTGAAATCGTTATAATGTTGTTTCAACGGAATAGTGCTAACTTTGAAATCGTTATAATATTGTTGTTTCAACGGAATAGTGCTAACTTTGAAATCGTTATAATGTTGTTTCAACGGAATAGTGCTAACTTTGAAATCGTTATAATATTGTTGTTTCTACGAAATAGTGCTAACTTTGAAATCGTTATAATATTGTTGTTTCAACGAAATAGTGCTAACTTTGAAATCGTTATAATATTGTTGTTTCAACGGAATAGTGCTAACTTTGAAATCGTTATAATGTTGTTTCAACGGAATAGTGCTAACTTTGAAATCGTTATAATATTGTTGTTTCAACGGAATAGTGCTAACTTTGAAATCGTTATAATATTGTTGTTTCAACGGAATAGTGCTAACTTTGAAATCGTTATAATGTTGTTTCAACGGAATAGTGCTAACTTTGAAATCGTTATAATGTTGTTTCTACGAAATAGTGCTAACTTTGAAATCGTTATAATATTGTTGTTTCAACGGAATAGTGCTAACTTTGAAATCGTTATAATGTTGTTTCAACGGAATAGTGCTAACTTTGAAATCGTTATAATGTTGTTTCTAACGGAATAGTGCTAACTTTGAAATCGTTATAATGTTGTTTCAACGGAATAGTGCTAACTTTGAAATCGTTATAATTGTTGTTTCAACGGAATAGTGCTAACTTTGAAATCGTTATAATATTGTTGTTTCAACGGAATAGTGCTAACTTTGAAATCGTTATAATATTGTTGTTTCAACGGAATAGTGCTAACTTTGAAATCGTTATAATGTTGTTTCAACGGAATAGTGCTAACTTTGAAATCGTTATAATATTGTTGTTTCAACGGAATAGTGCTAACATTGAAATCGTTATAATGTTGTTTCTACGGAATAGTGCTAACTTTGAAATCGTTATAATATTGTTGTTTCTACGAAATAGTGCTAACTTTGAAATCGTTATAATATTGTTGTTTCAACGGAATAGTGCTAACTTTGAAATCGTTATAATATTGTTGTTTCAACGAAATAGTGCTAACTTTGAAATCGTTATAATATTATTGTTTCAACGGAATAGTGCTAACTTTGAAATCGTTACAATATTGTTGTTTCTACGAAATAGTGCTAACATTACAATCGTTATAATATTGTTGTTTCAACGAATAGTGCTAACTTTGAAATCGTTATAATATTGTTGTTTCTACGGAATATAATATTGTTGTTTCAACGAAATAGTGCTAACTTTGAAATCGTTACAATATTGTTGTTTCTACGAAATAGTGCTAACTTTGAAATCGTTATAATATTGTTGTTTCTACGAAATAGTGCTAACTTTGAAATCGTTATAATGTTGTTTCAACGAAATAGTGCTAACTTTGAAATCGTTATAATGTTGTTTCTACGAAATAGTGCTAACTTTGAAATCGTTATAATATTGTTGTTTCAACGGAATAGTGCTAACTTTGAAATCGTTATAATGTTGTTTCAACGGAATAGTGCTAACTTTGAAATCGTTATAATATTGTTGTTTCAACGGAATAGTGCTAACTTTGAAATCGTTATAATATTGTTGTTTCAACGGAATAGTGCTAACTTTGAAATCGTTATAATGTTGTTTCAACGGAATAGTGCTAACTTTGAAATCGTTATAATGTTGTTTCAACGGAATAGTGCTAACTTTGAAATCGTTATAATATTGTTGTTTCAACGGAATAGTGCTAACTTTGAAATCGTTATAATGTTGTTTCAACGGAATAGTGCTAACTTTGAAATCGTTATAATCTAACTTTGAAATCGTTATATATTGTTGTTTCAACGGAATAGTGCTAACTTTGAAATCGTTATAATGTTGTTTCAACGGAATAGTGCTAACTTTGAAATCGTTATAATATTGTTTCAACGAAATAGTGCTAACTTTGAAATCGTTATAATATTGTTGTTTCTACGAAATAGTGCTAACTTTGAAATCGTTATAATATTGTTGTTTCAACGTTGCTAACTTTGAAATCGTTATAATAGTGCTAACTTTGAAATCGTTATAATGTTGTTTCAACGGAATAGTGCTAACTTTGAAATCGTTATAATATTGTTGTTTCAACGGAACAGTGCTAACTTTGAAATCGTTATAATATTGTTGTTTCAACGGAATAGTGCTAACTTTGAAATCGTTATAATGTTGTTTCAACGGAATAGTGCTAACTTTGAAATCGTTATAATATTGTTGTTTCAACGGAATAGTGCTAACTTTGAAATCGTTATAATATTGTTGTTTCAACGGAATAGTGCTAACTTTGAAATCGTTATAATGTTGTTGTTTGAACGGAATAGTGCTAACTTTGAAATCGTTATAATATTGTTGTTTCAACGGAATAGTGCTAACTTTGAAATCGTTATAATATTGTTGTTTCAACGGAATAGTGCTAACTTTGAAATCGTTATAATGTTGTTTCAACGGAATAGTGCTAACTTTGAAATCGTTATAATATTGTTGTTTCTACGAAATAGTGCTAACTTTGAAATCGTTATAATATTGTTGTTTCTACGAAATAGTGCTAACTTTGAAATCGTTAAAATATTGTTGTTTCTAACGGAAATAGTGCTAACTTTGAAATCGTTATAATATTGTTGTTTCAACGGAATAGTGCTAACTTTGAAATCGTTATAATATTGTTGTTTCAACGGAATAGTGCTAACTTTGAAATCGTTATAATATTGTTGTTTCAACGGAATAGTGCTAACTTTGAAATCGTTATAATGTTGTTTTAATGGAATAGTGCTAACTTTGAAATCGTTATAATATTGTTGTTTCAACGGAATAGTGCTAACTTTGAAATCGTTATAATATTGTTGTTTCAACGGAATAGTGCTAACTTTGAAATCGTTATAATATTGTTGTTTCAACGGAATAGTGCTAACTTTGAAATCGTTATAATATTGTTTTTCAACGGAATAGTGCTAACTTTGAAATCGTTATAATATTGTTGTTTCAACGGAATAGTGCTAACTTTGAAATCGTTATAATGTTGTTTCAACGGAATAGTGCTAACTTTGAAATCGTTATAATATTGTTGTTTCTACGAAATAGTGCTAACTTTGAAATCGTTATAATATTGTTGTTTCAACGGAATAGTGCTAACTTTGAAATCGTTATAATGTTGTTTCAACGGAATAGTGCTAACTTTGAAATCGTTATAATGTTGTTTCTACGAAATAGTGCTAACTTTGAAATCGTTATAATATTGTTGTTTCAACGGAATAGTGCTAACTTTGAAATCGTTATAATATTGTTGTTTCAACGGAATAGTGCTAACTTTGAAATCGTTATAATATTGTTGTTTCAACGGAATAGTGCTAACTTTGAAATCGTTATAATGTTGTTTTTCAACGGAATAGTGCTAACTTTGAAATCGTTATAATATTGTTTCAACGGAATAGTGCTAACTTTGAAATCGTTATAATATTGTTTCAACGGAATAGTGCTAACTTTGAAATCGTTATAATGTTGTTTTTCAACGGAATAGTGCTAACTTTGAAATCGTTATAATTGTTGTTTCAACGGAATAGTGCTAACTTTGAAATCGTTATAATATTGTTTTTCAACGGAATAGTGCTAACTTTGAAATCGTTATAATATTGTTGTTTCAACGGAATAGTGCTAACTTTGAAATCGTTATAATGTTGTTTCAACGGAATAGTGCTAACTTTGAAATCGTTATAATGTTGTTTCTACGAAATAGTGCTAACTTTGAAATCGTTATAATATTGTTGTTTCAACGGAATAGTGCTAACTTTGAAATCGTTATAATATTGTTGTTTCAACGGAATAGTGCTAACTTTGAAATCGTTATAATGTTGTTTCAACGGAATAGTGCTAACTTTGAAATCGTTATAATATTGTGTTTCAACGGAATAGTGCTAACTTTGAAATCGTTATAATTGTTGTTTCAACGGAATAGTGCTAACGAAATATAATGTTGTTTCAACGGAATAGTGCTAACTTTGAAATCGTTATAATATTGTTTCAACGGAATAGTGCTAACTTTGAAATCGTTATAATATTGTTGTTTCAACGGAATAGTGCTAACTTTGAAATCGTTATAATATTGTTGTTTCAACGGAATAGTGCTAACTTTGAAATCGTTATAATATTGTTTCTTCAACGGAATAGTGCTAACTTTGAAATCGTTATAATATTGTTTCAACGGAATAGTGCTAACTTTGAAATCGTTATAATGTTGTTTCAACGGAATAGTGCTAACTTTGAAATCGTTATAATGTTGTTTCAACGAAATAGTGCTAACTTTGAAATCGTTATAATATTGTTGTTTCAACGAAATAGTGCTAACTTTGAAATCGTTATAATGTTGTTTCAACGGAATAGTGCTAACTTTGAAATCGTTATAATATTGTTGTTTCAACGGAATAGTGCTAACTTTGAAATCGTTATAATGTTGTTTCAACGGAATAGTGCTAACTTTGAAATCGTTATAATATTGTTGTTTCTACGAAATAGTGCTAACTTTGAAATCGTTATAATATTGTTGTTTCAACGGAATAGTGCTAACTTTGAAATCGTTATAATGTTGTTTCAACGGAATAGTGCTAACTTTGAAATCGTTATAATGTTGTTTCAACGGAATAGTGCTAACTTTGAAATCGTTATAATATTGTTGTTTCAACGGAATAGTGCTAACTTTGAAATCGTTATAATGTTGTTTCTAACTTTGGAATAGTGCTAACTTTGAAATCGTTATAATATTGTTGTTTCAACGGAATAGTGCTAACTTTGAAATCGTTATAATATTGTTGTTTCAACGAAATAGTGCTAACTTTGAAATCGTTATAATATTGTTGTTTCTTTGAACGTTATAATAGTGCTAACTTTAAAATCGTTATAATGTTGTTTCAACGGAATAGTGCTAACTTTGAAATCGTTATAATATTGTTGTTTCAACGGAATAGTGCTAACTTTGAAATCGTTATAATATTGTTGTTTCAACGGAATAGTGCTAACTTTGAAATCGTTATAATATTGTTGTTTCAACGGAATAGTGCTAACTTTGAAATCGTTATAATGTTGTTTCAACGGAATAGTGCTAACTTTGAAATCGTTATAATATTGTTGTTTCAACGGAATAGTGCTAACTTTGAAATCGTTATAATATTGTTGTTTCAACGGAATAGTGCTAACTTTGAAATCGTTATAATGTTGTTTCAACGGAATAGTGCTAACTTTGAAATCGTTATAATGTTGTTTCAACGGAATAGTGCTATCTTTGAAATCGTTATAATATTGTTGTTTCAACGAAATAGTGCTAACTTTGAAATCGTTATAATATTGTTGTTTCTACGAAATAGTGCTAACTTTGAAATCGTTATAATGTTGTTTTTACGAAATAGTGCTAACTTTGAAATCGTTATAATATTGTTGTTTCAACGGAATAGTGCTAACTTTGAAATCGTTATAATGTTTCAACGGAATAGTGCTAACTTTGAAATCGTTATAATGTTGTTTCAACGGAATAGTGCTAACTTTGAAATCGTTACAATATTGCTGTTTCTACAAAATACTGCTAACTTTGAACTCGTTATAATATTGTTGTTTCTACGAAATAGTGCTAACTTTGAAATCGTTATAATATTGTTGTTTCAACGAAATAGTGCTAACTTTGAAATCGTTATAATATTGTTGTTTCAACGGAATAGTGCTAACTTTGAAATCGTTATAATATTGTTGTTTCTACGAAATAGTGCTAACTTTGAAATCGTTATAATATTGTTGTTTCAACGAAATAGTGCTAACTTTGAAATCGTTATAATGTTGTTTCAACGGAATAGTGCTAACTTTGAAATCGTTATAATATTGTTGTTTCAACGGAATAGTGCTAACTTTGAAATCGTTATAATGTTGTTTCAACGGAATAGTGCTAACTTTGAAATCGTTATAATATTGTTGTTTCAACGGAATAGTGCTAACTTTGAAATCGTTATAATATTGTTGTTTCAACGGAATAGTGCTAACTTTGAAATCGTTATAATATTGTTGTTTCAACGGAATAGTGCTAACTTTGAAATCGTTATAATGTTGTTTCAACGGAATAGTGCTAACTTTGAAATCGTTATAATATTGTTTCAACGGAATAGTGCTAACTTTGAAATCGTTATAATGTTGTTTCTACGGAATAGTGCTAACTTTGAAATCGTTATATTGTTTCAACGGAATAGTGCTAACTTTGAAATCGTTATAATGTTGTTTCAACGGAATAGTGCTAACTTTGAAATCGTTATAATATTGTTGTTTCAACGGAATAGTGCTAACTTTGAAATCGTTATAATATTGTTGTTTCTACGGAATAGTGCTAACTTTGAAATCGTTATAATATTGTTGTTTCTACGAAATAGTGCTAACTTTGAAATCGTTATAATATTGTTGTTTCAACGAAATAGTGCTAACTTTGAAATCGTTATAATATTGTTGTTTCTACGAAATAGTGCTAACTTTGAAACTGTTATAATGTTGTTTCAACGGAATAGTGCTAACTTTAAAATCGTTATAATGTTGTTTCAACGGAATAGTGCTAACTTTGAAATCGTTATAATATTGTTGTTTCTACGAAATAGTGCTAACTTTGAAATCGTTATAATATTCTTGTTTCAACGGAATAGTGCTAACTTTGAAATCGTTATAATGTTGTTTCAACGGAATAGTGCTAACTTTTAAATCGTTATAATGTTGTTTCAACGGAATAGTGCTAACTTTGAAATCGTTATAATGTTGTTTCAACGGAATAGTTCTAACTTTGAAATCGTTATAATATTGTTTTTCAACGGAATAGTGCTAACTTTGAAATCGTTATAATATTGTTGTTTCAACGGAATAGTGCTAACTTTGAAATCGTTATAATATTGTTGTTTCAACGGAATAGTGCTAACTTTGAAATCGTTATAATATTGTTTTTCAACGGAATAGTGCTAACTTTGAAATCGTTATAATGTTGTTTCAACGGAATAGTGCTAACTTTGAAATCGTTATAATGTTGTTTCAACGGAATAGTGCTAACTTTGAAATCGTTATAATGTTGTTTCTAACTTTGAAATCGGAATAGTGCTAACTTTGAAATCGTTATAATATTGTTGTTTCAACGGAATAGTGCTAACTTTGAAATCGTTATAATCGTTGCTATAATCGTTATAATGTTGTTTCAACGTTGTTTCAACGGAATAGTGGTAACTTTGATATCGTTATAATATTGTTGTTTGAACGGAATAGTGATAACTTTGAAATCGTTATAATATTGTTGTTTCTACGAAATAGTGCTAACATTGAAATCGTTATAATATTGTTGTTTCTAGTGCTAACTTTGAAATCGTTATAATATTGTTGTTTCTACGAAATAGTGCTAACTTTGAAATCGTTATAATATTGTTGTTTCAACGAAATAGTGCTAACTTTGAAATCGTTATAATATTGTTGTTTCAACGGAATAGTGCTAACTTTGAAATCGTTATAATATTGTTGTTTCAACGAAATAGTGCTAACTTTGAAATCGTTATAATATTGTTGTTTCAACGAAATAGTGCTAACTTTGAAATCGTTATAATATTATTGTTTCAACGGAATAGTGCTAACTTTGAAATCGTTATAATATTGTTGTTTCAACGGAATAGTGCCAACTTTGAAATCGTTATAATCGTTGTTGTTTCAACGGAATAGTGCTAACTTTGAAATCGTTATAATATTGTTGTTTCAACGAAATAGTGCTAACTTTGAAATCGTTATAATATAGTGCTAACTTTGAAATCGTTATAATTGTTGTTTCAACGGAATAGTGCTAACTTTGAAATCGTTATAATGTTGTTTCAACGGAATAGTGCTAACTTTGAAATCGTTATAATGTTGTTTCAACGGAATAGTGCTAACTTTGAAATCGTTATAATATTGTTGTTTCAACGGAATAGTGCTAACTTTGAAATCGTTATAATATTGTTGTTTCAACGGAATAGTGCTAACTTTGAAATCGTTATAATGTTGTTTTAACGGAATAGTGCTAACTTTGAAATCGTTATAATATTGTTGTTTCAACGGAATAGTGCTAACTTTGAAATCGTTATAATGTTGTTTCAACGGAATAGTGCTAACTTTGAAATCGTTATAATGTTGTTTCAACGGAATAGTGCTAACTTTGAAATCGTTATAATGTTGTTTCAACGGAATAGTGCTAACTTTGAAATCGTTATAATATTGTTTCAACGTTGTTTCAACGGAATAGTGCTAACTTTGAAATCGTTATAATATTGTTGTTTCAACGGAATAGTGCTAACTTTGAAATCGTTATAATATTGTTGTTTCAACGGAATAGTGCTAACTTTGAAATCGTTATAATGTTGTTTCAACGGAATAGTGCTAACTTTGAAATCGTTATAATGTTGTTTCTACGGAATAGTGCTAACTTTGAAATCGTTATAATATTGTTGTTTCAACGGAATAGTGCTAACTTTGAAATCGTTATAATATTGTTGTTTCTACGAAATAGTGCTAACATTGAAATCGTTATAATATTGTTGTTTCTACGAAATAGTGCTAACTTTGAAATCGTTATAATATTGTTGTTTCAACGGAATAGTGCTAACTTTGAAATCGTTATAATATTGTTGTTTCAACGGAATAGTGCTAACTTTGAAATCGTTATAATGTTGTTTTTCAACGGAATAGTGCTAACTTTGAAATCGTTATAATATTGTTGTTTCAACGAAATAGTGCTAACTTTGAAATCGTTATAATATTGTTGTTTCAACGGAATAGTGCTAACTTTGAAATCGTTATAATATTGTTGTTTCAACGAAATAGTGCTAACTTTGAAATCGTTATAATGTTGTTTCAACGGAATAGTGCTAACTTTGAAATCGTTATAATATTGTTTTTCAACGGAATAGTGCTAACTTTGAAATCGTTATAATATTGTTGTTTCAACGGAATAGTGCTAACTTTGAAATCGTTATAATATTGTTGTTTCAACGGAATAGTGCTAACTTTGAAATCGTTATAATATTGTTGTTTCAACGGAATAGTGCTAACTTTGAAATCGTTATAATATTGTTGTTTCAACGGAATAGTGCTAACTTTGAAATCGTTATAATTGTTGTTTCAACGGAATAGTGCTAACTTTGAAATCGTTATAATATTGTTGTTTCAACGGAATAGTGCTAACTTTGAAATCGTTATAATGTTGTTTCAACGGAATAGTGCTAACTTTGAAATCGTTATAATATTGTTGTTTCAACGGAATAGTGCTAACTTTGAAATCGTTATAATATTGTTGTTTCAACGGAATAGTGCTAACTTTGAAATCGTTATAATGTTGTTTCAACGGAATAGTGCTAACATTGAAATCGTTATAATGTTGTTTCTACGGAATAGTGCTAACTTTGAAATCGTTATAATATTGTTGTTTCTACGAAATAGTGCCAACTTTGAAATCGTTATTATGTTGTTTCTACGAAATAGTGCTAACTTTGAAATCGTTATAATATTGTTGTTTCTACGAAATAGTGCTAACTTTGAAATCGTTATAATATTGTTGTTTCAACGGAATAGTGCTAACTTTGAAATCGTTATAATATTGTTGTTTCAACGGAATAGTGCTAACTTTGAAATCGTTATAATGTTGTTTCAACGGAATAGTGCTAACTTTGAAATCGTTATAATATTGTTGTTTCAACGGAATAGTGCTAACTTTGAAATCGTTATAATATTGTTGTTTCAACGGAATAGTGCTAACTTTGAAATCGTTATAATATTGTTGTTTCAACGGAATAGTGCTAACTTTGAAATCGTTATAATGTTGTTTCAACGGAATAGTGCTAACTTTGAAATCGTTATAATGTTGTTTCAACGGAATAGTGCTAACTTTGAAATCGTTATAATATTGTTGTTTCAACGGAATAGTGCTAACTTTGAAATCGTTATAATATTGTTGTTTCAACGGAATAGTGCTAACTTTGAAATCGTTATAATGTTGTTTCAACGAAATAGTGCTAACTTTGAAATCGTTATAATGTTGTTTCTACGAAATAGTGCTAACTTAAAATCGTTATAATGTTTTTTCAACGGAATAGTGCTAACTTTGAAATCGTTATAATGTTGTTTCAGCGGAATAGTGCTAACTTTGAAATCGTTATAATGTTGTTTTAGTGCTAACTTTGACGTTATAATAGTGCTAACTTTGAAATCGTTATAATATTGTTGTTTCAACGGAATAGTGCTAACTTTGAAATCGTTATAATATTGTTGTTTCAACGGAATAGTGCTAACTTTGAAATCGTTATAATATTGTTGTTTCAACGAAATAGTGCTAACTAAATCGTTATAATATTGTTGTTTCTACGACTAACTTTGAAATCGTTATAATATTGTTGTTTCTACGAAATAGTGCTAACTTTGAAATCGTTATAATATTGTTGTTTCAACGAAATAGTGCTAACTTTGAAATCGTTATAATATTGTTGTTTCAACGGAATAGTGCTAACTTTGAAATCGTTATAATATTGTTGTTTCAACGGAATAGTGCTAACTTTGAAATCGTTATAATATTGTTGTTTCAACGAAATAGTGCTAACTTTGAAATCGTTATAATGTTGTTTCAACGAAATAGTGCTAACTTTGAAATCGTTATAATGTTGTTTTTCTAACGAAATAGTGCTAACTTTGAAATCGTTATAATGTTGTTTCAACGGAATAGTGCTAACTTTGAAATCGTTATAATGTTGTTTCAACGGAATAGTGCTAACTTTGAAATCGTTATAATATTGTTGTTTCAACGGAATAGTGCTAACTTTGAAATCGTTATAATATTGTTGTTTCAACGGAATAGTGCTAACTTTGAAATCGTTATAATGTTGTTTCAACGGAATAGTGCTAACTTTGAAATCGTTATAATATTGTTGTTTCAACGGAATAGTGCTAACTTTGAAATCGTTATAATATTGTTGTTTCAACGGAATAGTGCTAACTTTGAAATCGTTATAATGTTGTTTCAACGGAATAGTGCTAACTTTGAAATCGTTATAATATTGTTGTTTCAACGGAATAGTGCTAACTTTGAAATCGTTATAATATTGTTGTTTCAACGGAATAGTGCTAACTTTGAAATCGTTATAATGTTGTTTCTACGAAATAGTGCTAACTTTGAAATCGTTATAATATTGTTGTTTCTACGAAATAGTGCTAACTTTGAAATCGTTATAATGTTGTTTCAACGAAATAGTGCTAACTTTGAAATCGTTATAATGTTGTTTCAACGAAATAGTGCTAACTTTGAAATCGTTATAATATTGTTGTTTCAACGGAATAGTGCTAACTTTGAAATCGTTATAATGTTGTTTCAACGGAATAGTGCTAACTTTGAAATCGTTATAATATTGTTGTTTCAACGGAATAGTGCTAACTTTGAAATCGTTATAATATTGTTGTTTCAACGGAATAGTGCTAACTTTGAAATCGTTATAATGTTGTTTCAACGGAATAGTGCTAACTTTGAAATCGTTATAATATTGTTGTTTCAACGGAATAGTGCTAACTTTGAAATCGTTATAATATTGTTGTTTCAACGGAATAGTGCTAACTTTGAAATCGGAAATAGTGCTAACTTTGAAATCGTTATAATATTGTTGTTTCAACGGAATAGTGCTAACTTTGAAATCGTTATAATATTGTTGTTTCAACGGAATAGTGCTAACTTTGAAATCGTTATAATGTTGTTTCAACGGAATAGTGCTAACATTGAAATCGTTATAATGTTGTTTCTAGGAAATAGTGCTAACATTGAAATCGTTATAATATTGTTGTTTCTACGAAATAGTGCTAACATTGAAATCGTTATAATATTGTTGTTTCTACGAAATAGTGCTAACTTTGAAATCGTTACAATATTGTTGTTTCTACGAAATAGTGCTAACTTTGAAATCGTTATAATATTGTTGTTTCAACGGAATAGTGCTAACTTTGAAATCGTTATAATGTTGTTTCAACGGAATAGTGCTAACTTTGAAATCGTTATAATATTGTTGTTTCAACGGAATAGTGCTAACTTTGAAATCGTTATAATATTGTTGTTTCAACGGAATAGTGCTAACTTTGAAATCGTTATAATGTTGTTTCAACGGAATAGTGCTAACTTTGAAATCGTTATAATTGTTGTTTCAACGGAATAGTGCTAACTTTGAAATCGTTATAATATTGTTGTTTCAACGGAATAGTGCTAACTTTGAAATCGTTATAATTTGTTTTTCAACGGAATAGTGCTAACTTTGAAATCGTTATAATGTTGTTTCTACGAACGGAATAGTGCTAACTTTGAAATCGTTATAATATTGTTGTTTGAACGGAATAGTGCTAACTTTGAAATCGTTATAATATTGTTTTTCAACGGAATAGTGCTAACTTTGAAATCGTTATAATGTTGTTTCAACGAAATAGTGCTAACTTTGAAATCGTTATAATATTGTTGTTTCAACGGAATAGTGCTAACTTTGAAATCGTTATAATATTGTTGTTTCAACGGAATAGTGCTAACTTTGAAATCGTTATAATATTGTTGTTTCAACGGAATAGTGCTAACTTTGAAATCGTTATAATGTTGTTTCAACGGAATAGTGCTAACTTTGAAATCGTTATAATATTGTTGTTTCAACGGAATAGTGCTAACTTTGAAATCGTTATAATGTTGTTTCAACGGAATAGTGCTAACTTTGAAATCGTTATAATATTGTTGTTTCAACGGAATAGTGCTAACTTTGAAATCGTTATAATATTGTTTCTCAACGGAATAGTGCTAACTTTGAAATCGTTATAATAGTAGTGCTAACTTTGAAATCGTTATAATGTTGTTTCAACGGAATAGTGCTAACATTGAAATCGTTATAATATTGTTGTTTCTACGAAATAGTGCTAACTTTGAAATCGTTATAATATTGTTGTTTCAACGGAATAGTGCTAACTTTGAAATCGTTATAATATTGTTGTTTCTACGAAATAGTGCTAACTTTGAAATCGTTATAATGTTGTTTCAACGGAATAGTGCTAACTTTGAAATCGTTATAATATTGTTGTTTCAACGGAATAGTGCTAACTTTGAAATCGTTATAATATTGTTGTTTCAACGGAATAGTGCTAACTTTGAAATCGTTATAATATTGTTGTTTCAACGGAATAGTGCTAACTTTGAAATCGTTATAATATTGTTGTTTCAACGGAATAGTGCTAACTTTGAAATCGTTATAATATTGTTGTTTCAACGGAATAGTGCTAACTTTGAAATCGTTATAATATTGTTGTTTCAACGGAATAGTGCTAACTTTGAAATCGTTATAATATTGTTGTTTCTACGAAATAGTGCTAACTTTGAAATCGTTATAATATTGTTGTTTCAACGGAATAGTGCTAACTTTGATATCGTTATAATATTGTTGTTTCAACGTAGTGCTAACTTTGAAATCGTTATAATATTGTTGTTTCAACGAAATAGTGCTAACTTTGAAATCGTTATAATATTGTTGTTTCAACGAAATAGTGCTAACTTTGAAATCGTTATAATATTGTTGTTTCAACGAAATAGTGCTAACTTTGAAATCGTTATAATATTGTTGTTTCAACGGAATAGTGCTAACTTTGAAATCGTTATAATATTGTTTTCAACGGAATTTCAACGGAATAGTGCTAACTTTGAAATCGTTATAATGTTGTTTCAACGGAATAGTGCTAACTTTGAAATCGTTATAATATTGTTGTTTCAACGGAATAGTGCTAACTTTGAAATCGTTATAATATTGTTGTTTCAACGGAATAGTGCTAACTTTGAAATCGTTATAATGTTGTTTCAACGGAATAGTGCTAACTTTGAAATCGTTATAATAGTTAACTTTGTTGTTTCAACGGAATAGTGCTAACTTTGAAATCGTTATAATGTTGTTTTTCAACGGAATAGTGCTAACTTTGAAATCGTTATAATGTTGTTTCAACGGAATAGTGCTAACTTTGAAATCGTTATAATATTGTTGTTTCAACGGAATAGTGCTAACTTTGAAATCGTTATAATGTTGTTTCAACGGAATAGTGCTAACTTTGAAATCGTTATAATGTTGTTTCTACGGAATAGTGCTAACTTTGAAATCGTTATAATATTGTTGTTTCTACGAAATAGTGCTAACTTTGAAATCGTTATAATATTGTTGTTTCTACGAAATAGTGCTAACTTTGAAATCGTTATAATATTGTTGTTTCAACGAAATAGTGCTAACTTTGAAATCGTTATAATATTGTTGTTTCAACGAAATAGTGCTAACTTTGAAATCGTTATAATATTGTTGTTGTTTCAACGGAATAGTGCTAACTTTGAAATCGTTATAATATTGTTGTTTCAACGGAATAGTGCTAACTTTGAAATCGTTATAATATTGTTGTTTCAACGGAATAGTGCTAACTTTGAAATCGTTATAATATTGTTGTTTCTACGAAATAGTGCTAACTTTGAAATCGTTATAATATTGTTGTTTCAACGGAATAGTGCTAACTTTGAAATCGTTATAATATTGTTGTTTCTACGAAATAGTGCTAACTTTGAAATCGTTATAATATTGTTGTTTCTACGAAATAGTGCTAACTTTGAAATCGTTACAATATTGTTGTTTCAACGAAATAGTGCTAACTTTGAAATCGTTATAATTTGTTTCAACGGAATAGTGCTAACTTTGAAATCGTTATAATATTGTTGTTTCAACGGAATAGTGCTAACTTTGAAATCGTTATAATATTGTTGTTTCAACGAAATAGTGCTAACTTTGAAATCGTTATAATGTTGTTTCAACGGAATAGTGCTAACTTTGAAATCGTTATAATATTGTTGTTTCAACGGAATAGTGCTAACTTTGAAATCGTTATAATGTTGTTTCAACGGAATAGTGCTAACTTTGAAATCGTTATAATATTGTTGTTTCAACGGAATAGTGCTAACTTTGAAATCGTTATAATATTGTTGTTTCAACGGAATAGTGCTAACTTTGAAATCGTTATAATGTTGTTTCAACGGAATAGTGCTAACTTTGAAATCGTTATAATGTTGTTTCAACGGAATAGTGCTAACTTTGAAATCGTTATAATATTGTTGTTTCAACGGAATAGTGCTAACTTTGAAATCGTTATAATATTGTTGTTTCAACGGAATAGTGCTAACTTTGAAATCGTTATAATGTTGTTTCAACGGAATAGTGCTAACTTTGAAATCGTTATAATGTTGTTTTTCAACGGAATAGGGCTAACTTTAAAATCGTTATAATGTTGTTTTAACGGAATAGTGCTAACTTTGAAATCGTTATAATGTTGTTTCAACGGAATAGTGCTAACTTTGAAATCGTTATAATATTGTTGTTTCTACGAAATAGTGCTAACTTTGAAATCGTTATAATATTGTTGTTTCAACGGAAATAGTGCTAACTTTGAAATCGTTATAATGTTGTTTCAACGGAATAGTGCTAACTTTGAAATCGTTATAATGTTGTTTCAACGGAATAGTGCTAACTTTGAAATCGTTATAATGTTGTTTCAACGGAATAGTGCTAACTTTGAAATCGTTATAATATTGTTGTTTCAACGGAATAGTGCTAACTTTGAAATCGTTATAATATTGTTGTTTCAACGGAATAGTGCTAACTTTGAAATCGTTATAATATTGTTGTTTCAACGGAATAGTGCTAACTTTGAAATCGTTATAATATTGTTTCAACGGAATAGTGCTAACTTTGAAATCGTTATAATGTTGTTTCAACGGAATAGTGCTAACTTTGAAATCGTTATAATGTTGTTTCAACGGAATAGTGCTAACTTTGAAATCGTTATAATGTTGTTTCAACGGAATAGTGCTAACTTTGAAATCGTTATAATATTGTTGTTTCAACGGAATAGTGCTAACTTTGAAATCGTTATAATGTTGTTTCTACGGAATAGTGCTAACATTGAAATCGTTATAATGTTGTTTCTACGAAATAGTGCTAACATTGAAATCGTTATAATATTGTTGTTTCTACGAAATAGTGCTAACATTGAAATCGTTATAATATTGTTGTTTCTACGAAATAGTGCTAACTTTGAAATCGTTATAATATTGTTGTTTCAACGGAATAGTGCTAACTTTGAAATCGTTATAATATTGTTGTTTCAACGAAATAGTGCTAACTTTGAAATCGTTATAATATTGTTGTTTCAACGGAATAGTGCTAACTTTGAAATCGTTATAATGTTGTTTCAACGGAATAGTGCTAACTTTGAAATCGTTATAATATTGTTGTTTCAACGGAATAGTGCTAACTTTGAAATCGTTATAATGTTGTTTCAACGGAATAGTGCTAACTTTGAAATCGTTATAATATTGTTGTTTCAACGGAATAGTGCTAACTTTGAAATCGTTATAATGTTGTTTCAACGGAATAGTGCTAACTTTGAAATCGTTATAATATTGTTGTTTCAACGGAATAGTGCTAACTTTGAAATCGTTATAATATTGTTGTTTCAACGGAATACTAACTTTGAAATCGTTATAATGTTGTTTCTAGTGCTAACTTTGAAATCGTTATAATGTTGTTTCAACGAAATAGTGCTAACTTTGAAATCGTTATAATATTGTTGTTTCAACGGAATAGTGCTAACTTTGAAATCGTTATAATGTTGTTTTTCAACGGAATAGTGCTAACTTTGAAATCGTTATAATATTTGTTTCGTAGTGCTAACTTTGAAATCGTTATAATATTGTTGTTTCAACGGAATAGTGCTAACTTTGAAATCGTTATAATATTGTTGTTTCAACGGAATAGTGCTAACTTTGAAATCGTTATAATGTTGTTTCAACGGAATAGTGCTAACTTTGAAATCGTTATAATATTGTTGTTTCAACGGAATAGTGCTAACTTTGAAATCGTTATAATGTTGTTTCAACGGAATAGTGCTAACTTTGAAATCGTTATAATATTGTTGTTTCAACGGAATAGTGCTAACTTTGAAATCGTTATAATGTTGTTTCAACGGAATAGTGCTAACTTTGAAATCGTTATAATATTGTTGTTTCTACGAAATAGTGCTAACTTTAAAATCGTTATAATATTGTTGTTTCAACGAAATAGTGCTAACTTTGAAATCGTTATAATATTGTTGTTTCAACGGAATAGTGCTAACTTTGAAATCGTTATAATATTGTTGTTTCAACGGAATAGTGCTAACTTTGAAATCGTTATAATATTGTTGTTTCAACGGAATAGTGCTAACTTTGAAATCGTTATAATGTTGTTTTTCAACGGAATAGTGCTAACTTTGAAATCGTTATAATATTGTTTCAACGGAATAGTGCTAACTTTGAAATCGTTAAATAGTGCTAACTTTGAAATCGTTATAATATTGTTGTTTCAACGGAATAGTGCTAACTTTGAAATCGTTATAATGTTGTTTCAACGGAATAGTGCTAACTTTGAAATCGTTATAATGTTGTTTCAACGGAATAGTGCTAACTTTGAAATCGTTATAATGTTGTTTTTACGAAATAGTGCTAACTTTGAAATCGTTATAATATTGTTGTTTCAACGGAATAGTGCTAACTTTGAAATCGTTATAATATTGTTTTCAACGTAGTGCTAACTTTGAAATCGTTATACGGAATAGTGCTAACTTTGAAATCGTTATAATATTGTTGTTTCAACGGAATAGTGCTAACTTTGAAATCGTTATAATATTGTTGTTTCAACGGAATAGTGCTAACTTTGAAATCGTTATAATGTTGTTTCTACGGAATAGTGCTAACTTTGAAATCGTTATAATATTGTTGTTTCAACGGAATAGTGCTAACTTTGAAATCGTTATAATATTGTTGTTTCAACGGAATAGTGCTAACTTTGAAATCGTTATAATATTGTTGTTTCTACGAAATAGTGCTAACTTTGAAATCGTTATAATATTGTTGTTTCAACGGAATAGTGCTAACTTTGAAATCGTTATAATATTGTTGTTTCAACGGAATAGTGCTAACTTTGAAATCGTTATAATGTTTCAACGGAATAGTGCTAACTTTGAAATCGTTATAATATTGTTGTTTCAACGAAATAGTGCTAACTTTGAAATCGTTATAATATAGTGCTAACTTTGAAATCGTTATAATATTGTTGTTTCAACGAAATAGTGCTAACTTTGAAATCGTTATAATATTGTTGTTTCAACGAAATAGTGCTAACTTTGAAATCGTTATAATATTGTTGTTTCAACGGAATAGTGCTAACTTTGAAATCGTTATAATATTGTTGTTTCAACGAAATAGTGCTAACTTTGAAATCGTTATAATAGTGCTAACTTTGTTTCTACGAAATAGTGCTAACTTTGAAATCGTTATAATATTGTTTCAACGAAATAGTGCTAACTTTGAAATCGTTATAATATTGTTGTTTCAACGGAATAGTGCTAACTTTGAAATCGTTATAATATTGTTGTTTCAACGGAATAGTGCTAACTTTGAAATCGTTATAATGTTGTTTCAACGGAATAGTGCTAACTTTGAAATCGTTATAATATTGTTGTTTCAACGGAATAGTGCTAACTTTGAAATCGTTATAATATTGTTGTTTCAACGGAATAGTGCTAACTTTGAAATCGTTATAATGTTGTTTCAACGGAATAGTGCTAACTTTGAAATCGTTATAATATTGTTGTTTCTACGAAATAGTGCTAACTTTGAAATCGTTATAATGTTGTTTCAACGGAATAGTGCTAACTTTGAAATCGTTATAATATTGTTTTTCAACGGAATAGTGCTAACTTTGAAATCGTTATAATATTGTTGTTTCAACGGAATAGTGCTAACTTTGAAATCGTTATAATGTTGTTTCAACGGAATAGTGCTAACTTTGAAATCGTTATAATATTGTTGTTTCAACGGAATAGTGCTAACTTTGAAATCGAAATCGTTATAATGTTGTTTCAACGGAATAGTGCTAACTTTGAAATCGTTATAATATTGTTGTTTCAACGGAATAGTGCTAACTTTGAAATCGTTATAATATTGTTGTTTCAACGGAATAGTGCTAACTTTGAAATCGTTATAATATTGTTGTTTCAACGGAATAGTGATAACTTTGAAATCGTTATAATATTGTTGTTTTAGTGCTAACTTTGAAATCGTTATAATATTGTTGTTTCAACGAGTAGTGCTAACTTTGAAATCGTTATAATATTGTTGTTTCTACGAAATAGTGCTAACATTTGAAATCGTTATAATGTTGTTTCAACGAAATAGTGCTAACTTTGAAATCGTTATAATATTGTTGTTTCAACGAAATAGTGCTAACTTTGAAATCGTTATAATATTGTTGTTTCAACGGAATAGTGCTAACTTTTAAATCGTTATAATATTGTTGTTTCTACGAAATAGTGCTAACTTTGAAATCGTTATAATGTTGTTTCAACGGAATACTGCTAACTATGAAACCGTTATAATGTTGTTTCAACCGAATAGTGCTAACTTTGAAATCGTTATAATATTGTTGTTTCAACGGAATAGTGCTAACTATGAAATCGTTATAATGTTGTTTCAACCGAACAGTGCTAACTTTGAAATCGTTATAATATTGTTTCAACGGAATAGTGCTAACTTTGAAATCGTTATAATATTGTTCTTTCAACGGAATAGTGCTAACTTTGAAATCGTTATAATATTGTTGTTTCAACGGAATAGTGCTAACTTTGAAATCGTTATAATGTTGTTTCAACGGAATAGTGCTAACTTTGAAATCGTTATAATATTGTTGTTTCAACGGAATAGTGCTAACTTTGAAATCGTTATAATTGTTGTTTCAACGGAATAGTGCTAACTTTGAAATCGTTATAATATTGTTGTTTCAACGGAATAGTGCTAACTTTGAAATCGTTATAATATTGTTGTTTCAACGGAATAGTGCTAACTTTGAAATCGTTATAATATTGTTGTTTCAACGGAATAGTGCTAACTTTGAAATCGTTATAATATTGTTGTTTCTTTGAAATCGTAGTGCTAACTTTGAAATCGTTATAATATTGTTGTTTCAACGAAATAGTGCTAACTTTGAAATCGTTATAATATTGTTGTTTCAACGGAATAGTGCTAACTTTGAAATCGTTATAATGTTGTTTCAACGGAATAGTGCTAACTTTGAAATCGTTATAATATTGTTGTTTCAACGGAATAGTGCTAACTTTGAAATCGTTATAATATTGTTGTTTCAACGGAATAGTGCTAACTTTGAAATCGTTATAATGTTGTTTCAACGGAATAGTGCTAACTTTGAAATCGTTATAATATTGTTGTTTCAACGGAATAGTGCTAACTTTGAAATCGTTATAATATTGTTGTTTCAACGGAATAGTGCTAACTTTGAAATCGTTATAATATTGTTTTTCAACGGAATAGTGCTAACTTTGAAATCGTTATAATATTGTTGTTTCAACGGAATAGTGCTAACTTTGAAATCGTTATAATCGTTATTGTTGTTTCAACGGAATAGTGCTAACTTTGAAATCGTTATAATATTGTTGTTTCAACGGAATAGTGCTAACTTTGAAATCGTTATAATGTTGTTTCAACGAAATAGTGCTAACTTTGAAATCGTTATAATATTGTTGTTTCAACGAAATAGTGCTAACTTTGAAATCGTTATAATATTGTTGTTTCAACGAAATAGTGCTAACTTTGAAATCGTTATAATATTGTTGTTTCAACGGAATAGTGCTAACTTTGAAATCGTTATAATAGTGCTTGTTGTTTCAACGGAATAGTGCTAACTTTGAAATCGTTATAATATTGTTGTTTCAACGGAATAGTGCTAACTTTGAAATCGTTATAATATTGTTGTTTCAACGAAATAGTGCTAACTTTGAAATCGTTATAATATTGTTGTTTCAACGGAATAGTGCTAACTTTGAAATCGTTATAATATTGTTGTTTCAACGTAGTGCTAACTTTGAAATCGTTATAATATTGTTGTTTCAACGGAATAGTGCTAACTTTGAAATCGTTATAATGTTGTTTCAACGGAATAGTGCTAACTTTGAAATCGTTATAATGTTGTTGTTCAACGAAATAGTGCTAACTTTGAAATCGTTATAATATTGTTGTTTCACGAAATAGTGCTAACTTTGAAATCGTTATAATATTGTTGTTTCAACGAAATAGTGCTAACTTTGAAATCGTTATAATATTGTTTCTCACGAAATAGTGCTAACTTTGAAATCGTTATAATATTGTTGTTTCAACGAAATAGTGCTAACTTTGAAATCGTTATAATATTGTTTCAACGGAATAGTGCTAACTTTGAAATCGTTATAATATTGTTGTTTCAACGGAATAGTGCTAACTTTGAAATCGTTATAATGTTGTTTCAACGGAATAGTGCTAACTTTGAAATCGTTATAATATTGTTGTTTCAACGGAATAGTGCTAACTTTGAAATCGTTATAATATTGTTGTTTCAACGGAATAGTGCTAACTTTGAAATCGTTATAATATTGTTTGAAATCGTTATAATTTCAACGAAATAGTGGTAACTAACTTTGAAATCGTTATAATATTGTTGTTTCTACGAAATAGTGCTAACTTTGAAATCGTTATAATATTGTTGTTTCAACGGAATAGTGCTAACTTTGAAATCGTTATAATATTGTTGTTTCAACGAAATAGTGCTAACTTTGAAATCGTTATAATATTGTTGTTTCAACGGAATAGTGCTAACTTTGAAATCGTTATAATATTGTTGTTTCAACGGAATAGTGCTAACTTTGAAATCGTTATAATGTTGTTTCAACGGAATAGTGCTAACTTTGAAATCGTTATAATATTGTTGTTTCTAACGAAATAGTGCTAACTTTGAAATCGTTATAATATTGTTGTTTCAACGAATAGTGCTAACTTTGAAATCGTTATAATATTGTTGTTTCAACGGAATAGTGCTAACTTTGAAATCGTTATAATATTGTTGTTTCAACGGAATAGTGCTAACTTTGAAATCGTTATAATATTTTGTTTCAACGAAATAGTGCTAACTTTGAAATCGTTATAATATTGTTGTTTCTTCGAAATAGTGCTAACTTTGAAATCGTTATAATATTGTTGTTTGAACGGAATAGTGCTAACTTTGAAATCGTTATAATATTGTTGTTTCAACGGAATAGTGCTAACTTTGAAATCGTTATAATATTCTTGTTTCAACGGAATAGTGCTAACTTTGAAATCGTTATAATGTTGTTTTTCACGAAATAGTGCTAACTTTGAAATCGTTATAATGTTGTTTCAACGAAATAGTGCTAACTTTGAAATCGTTATAATATTGTTGTTTCAACGAAATAGTGCTAACTTTGAAATCGTTATAATGTTGTTTCAACGGAATAGTGCTAACTTTGAAATCGTTATAATTGTTGTTTCAACGGAATAGTGCTAACTTTGAAATCGTTATAATGTTGTTTCAACGGAATAGTGCTAACTTTGAAATCGTTATAATGTTGTTTCAACGGAATAGTGCTAACTTTGAAATCGTTATAATATTGTTGTTTCAACGGAATAGTGCTAACTTTGAAATCGTTATAATATTGTTGTTTCAACGGAATAGTGCTAACTTTGAAATCGTTATAATAACGGAATAGTGCTAACTTTGAAATCGTTATAATGTTGTTTCAACGGAATAGTGCTAACTTTGAAATCGTTATAATATTGTTGTTTCAACGAAATAGTGCTAACTTTGAAATCGTTATAATATTGTTGTTTCAACGAAATAGTGCTAACTTTGAAATCGTTATAATATTGTTGTTTCAACGGAATAGTGCTAACTTTGAAATCGTTATAATTATTGTTGTTTCAACGGAATAGTGCTAACTTTGAAATCGTTATAATGTTGTTTCAACGGAATAGTGCTAACTTTGAAATCGTTATAATATTGTTGTTTCAACGAAATAGTGCTAACTTTGAAATCGTTATAATGTTGTTTCTACGAAATAGTGCTAACTTTGAAATCGTTATAATATTGTTGTTTCAACGGAATAGTGCTAACTTTGAAATCGTTATAATATTGTTGTTTCAACGGAATAGTGCTAACTTTGAAATCGTTATAATGTTGTTTCAACGGAATAGTGCTAACTTTGAAATCGTTATAATGTTGTTTCAACGGAATAGTGCTAACTTTGAAATCGTTATAATATTGTTGTTTCAACGGAATAGTGCTAACTTTGAAATCGTTATAATATTGTTGTTTCAACGGAATAGTGCTAACTTTGAAATCGTTATAATATTGTTGTTTCAACGGAATAGTGCTAACTTTGAAATCGTTATAATATTGTTGTTTCAACGGAATAGTGCTAACTTTGAAATCGTTATAATATTGTTGTTTCAACGGAATAGTGCTAACTTTGAAATCGTTATAATATTGTTGTTTCAACGGAATAGTGCTAACTTTGAAATCGTTATAATATTGTTGTTTCAACGGAATAGTGCTAACTTTGAAATCGTTATAATGTTGTTTCAGTGCTAACTTTGAAATCGTTATAATGTTGTTTCAACGAAATAGTGCTAACTTTGAAATCGTTATAATATTGTTGTTTCAACGAAATAGTGCTAACTTTGAAATCGTTATAATATTGTTGTTTCAACGGAATAGTGCTAACTTTGAAATCGTTATAATGTTGTTTCTAACTTTGACGTTATAATAGTGCTAACTTTGAAATCGTTATAATATTGTTGTTTCAACGAAATAGTGCTAACTTTGAAATCGTTATAATATTGTTGTTTCAACGAAATAGTGCTAACTTTGAAATCGTTATAATATTGTTGTTTCAACGGAATAGTGCTAACTTTGAAATCGTTATAATATTGTTGTTTCAACGGAATAGTGCTAACTTTGAAATCGTTATAATATTGTTGTTTCAACGGAATAGTGCTAACTTTGAAATCGTTATAATATTGTTGTTTCAACGGAATAGTGCTAACTTTGAAATCGTTATAATATTGTTGTTTCAACGGAATAGTGCTAACTTTGAAATCGTTATAATATTGTTGTTTCAACGGAATAGTGCTAACTTTGAAATCGTTATAATGTTGTTTCAACGGAATAGTGCTAACTTTGAAATCGTTATAATATTGTTGTTTCAACGGAATAGTGCTAACTTTGAAATCGTTATAATATTGTTTTTCAACGGAATAGTGCTAACTTTGAAATCGTTATAATGTTGTTTCAACGGAATAGTGCTAACTTTGAAATCGTTATAATATTGTTGTTTCTACGAAATAGTGCTAACTTTGAAATCGTTATAATATTGTTTCAACGTAGTGCTAACTTTGAAATCGTTATAATAGTAGTGCTAACTTTGAAATCGTTATAATATTGTTGTTTCAACGGAATAGTGCTAACTTTGAAATCGTTATAATGTTGTTTCTACGGAATAGTGCTAACTTTGAAATCGTTATAATGTTGTTTCAACGGAATAGTGCTAACTTTGAAATCGTTATAATGTTGTTTCAACGGAATAGTGCTAACTTTGAAATCGTTATAATATTGTTGTTTCAACGAAATAGTGCTAACTTTGAAATCGTTATAATGTTGTTTCAACGGAATAGTGCTAACTTTGAAATCGTTATAATATTGTTGTTCAACGGAATAGTGCTAACTTTGAAATCGTTATAATGTTGTTTCTCAACGAAATAGTGCTAACTTGAAATCGTTATAATATTGTTGTTTCAACGGAATAGTGCTAACTTTGAAATCGTTATAATATTGTTGTTTCAACGGAATAGTGCTAACTTTGAAATCGTTATAATGTTGTTTCAACGGAATAGTGCTAACTTTGAAATCGTTATAATATTGTTGTTTCAACGGAATAGTGCTAACTTTGAAATCGTTATAATGTTGTTTTTCAACGGAATAGTGCTAACTTTGAAATCGTTATAATATTGTTGTTTAGTGCTAACTTTGAAATCGTTATAATATTGTTGTTTTTACGGAATAGTGCTAACTTTGAAATCGTTACAATATTGTTGTTTCTACGAAATAGTGCTAACTTTGAAATCGTTATAATATTGTTGTTTCTACGAAATAGTGCTAACTTTGAAATCGTTATAATGTTGTTTCAACGGAATAGTGCTAACTTTGAAATCGTTATAATATTGTTGTTTCAACGGAATAGTGCTAACTTTGAAATCGTTATAATATTGTTGTTTCAACGGAATAGTGCTAACTTTGAAATCGTTATAATATTGTTGTTTCAACGGAATAGTGCTAACTTTGAAATCGTTATAATATTGTTGTTTCTACGAAATAGTGCTAACTTTGAAATCGTTATAATATTGTTGTTTCAACGGAATAGTGCTAACTTTGAAATCGTTATAATGTTGTTTCAACGGAATAGTGCTAACTTTGAAATCGTTATAATATTGTTGTTTCAACGAAATAGTGCTAACTTTGAAATCGTTATAATATTGTTGTTTCAACGGAATAGTGCTAACTTTGAAATCGTTATAATATTGTTCAACGGAATAGTGCTAACTTTGAAATCGTTATAATATTAACTTTTCAACGGAATAGTGCTAACTTTGAAATCGTTATAATATTGTTGTTTCACGTTTCTTTGAAATCGTTATAATATTGTTGTTTAACTTTGAAATCGAATAGTGCTAACTTTGAAATCGTTATAATGTTGTTTCTACGGAATAGTGCTAACTTTGAAATCGTTATAATGTTGTTTCTACGAAATAGTGCTAACTTTGAAATCGTTATAATATTGTTGTTTCAACGGAATAGTGCTAACTTTGAAATCGTTATAATATTGTTGTTTCTACGAAATAGTGCTAACTTTGAAATCGTTATAATATTGTTTCAACGGAATAGTGCTAACTTTGAAATCGTTATAATGTTGTTTCAACGGAATAGTGCTAACTTTGAAATCGTTATAATATTGTTGTTTCAACGGAATAGTGCTAACTTTGAAATCGTTATAATGTTGTTTCAACGGAATAGTGCTAACTTTGAAATCGTTATAATGTTGTTTCAACGGAATAGTGCTAACTTTGAAATCGTTATAATATTGTTGTTTCAACGGAATAGTGCTAACTTTGAAATCGTTATAATATTGTTGTTAACTTTGAAATCGTTATAATATTGAATAGTGCTAACTTTGAAATCGTTATAATGTTGTTTCAACGGAATAGTGCTAACTTTGAAATCGTTATAATATTGTTGTTTCAACGGAATAGTGCTAACTTTGAAATCGTTATAATATTGTTGTTTCTACGGAATAGTGCTAACTTTGAAATCGTTATAATATTGTTGTTTCTACGAAATAGTGCTAACATTGAAATCGTTATAATATTGTTGTTTCTACGAAATAGTGCTAACATTGAAATCGTTAAAATATTGTTGTTTCTACGAAATAGTGCTAACTTTGAAATCGTTATAATATTGTTGTTTCAACGAAATAGTGCTAACTTTGAAATCGTTATAATATTGTTGTTTCAACGAAATAGTGCTAACTTTGAAATCGTTATAATATTGTTGTTTCAACGGAATAGTGCTAACTTTGAAATCGTTATAATATTGTTGTTTCAAAATAGTGCTAACTTTGAAATCGTTATAATGTTGTTTCAACGAAATAGTGCTAACTTTGAAATCGTTATAATATTGTTGTTTCAACGAAATAGTGCTAACTTTGAAATCGTTATAAAATTGTTGTTTCAACGGAATAGTGCTAACTTTGAAATCGTTATAATGTTGTTGTTTCAACGGAATAGTGCTAACTTTGAAATCGTTATAATGTTGTTTCAACGGAATAGTGCTAACTTTTAAATCGTTATAATATTGTTGTTTCTACGAAATAGTGCTAACTTTGAAATCGTTATAATATTGTTGTTTCAACGGAATAGTGCTAACTTTAAAATCGTTATAATGTTGTTTCAACGGAATAGTGCTAACTTTGAAATCGTTATAATATTGTTGTTTCAACGGAATAGTGCTAACTTTGAAATCGTTATAATGTTGTTTCAACGGAATAGTGCTAACTTTGAAATCGTTATAATATTGTTGTTTCAACGGAATAGTGCTAACTTTGAAATCGTTATAATATTGTTGTTTCAACGGAATAGTGCTAACTTTGAAATCGTTATAATATTGTTGTTTCAACGGAATAGTGCTAACTTTGAAATCGTTATAATTGTTTTTCAACGGAATATTGCTAACTTTGAAATCGTTATAATATTGTTGTTTCAACGGAATAGTGCTAACTTTGAAATCGTTATAATGTTGTTTCTACGAAATAGTGCTAACTTTGAAATCGTTATAATGTTGTTTCAACGGAATAGTGCTAACTTTGAAATCGTTATAATATTGTTGTTTCAACGGAATAGTGCTAACTTTGAAATCGTTATAATATTGTTGTTTCAACGGAATAGTGCTAACTTTGAAATCGTTATAATATTGTTGTTTCAACGGAATAGTGCTAACTTTGAAATTGTTATAATATTGTTGTTTCAACGGAATAGTGCTAACTTTGAAATCGTTATAATATTGTTGTTTCTACGAAATAGTGCTAACTTTGAAATCGTTATAATATTGTTGTTTCTACGAAATAGTGCTAACTTTGAAATCGTTATAATATTGTTGTTTCAACGGAATAGTGCTAACTTTGAAATCGTTATAATATTGTTGTTTCAACGGAATAGTGCTAACTTTGAAATCGTTATAATATTGTTGTTTCAACGGAATAGTGCTAACTTTGAAATCGTTATAATATTGTTGTTTCAACGGAATAGTGCTAACTTTGAAATCGTTATAATATTTTCTTGTTTCAACGGAAATAGTGCTAACTTTGAAATCGTTATAATGTTGTTTCAACGGAATAGTGCTAACTTTGAAATCGTTATAATATTGTTGTTTCAACGGAATAGTGCTAACTTTGAAATCGTTATAATATTGTTTCAACGGAATAGTGCTAACTTTGAAATCGTTATAATTGTTGTTTCAACGGAATAGTGCTAACTTTGAAATCGTTATAATATTGTTTCAACGGAATAGTGCTAACTTTGAAATCGTTATAATGTTGTTTCAACGGAATAGTGCTAACTTTGAAATCGTTAAATAATGTTGTTTCAACGAAATAGTGCTAACTTTGAAATCGTTATAATATTGTTGTTTCAACGGAATAGTGCTAACTTTGAAATCGTTATAATGTTGTTTCAACGGAATAGTGCTAACTTTGAAATCGTTATAATGTTGTTTCAACGGAATAGTGCTAACTTTGAAATCGTTATAATATTGTTGTTTCAACGGAATAGTGCTAACTTTGAAATCGTTATAATATTGTTGTTTCAACGGAATAGTGCTAACTTTGAAATCGTTATAATGTTGTTTCAACGGAATAGTGCTAACTTTGAAATCGTTATAATGTTGTTTCAACGGAATAGTGCTAACTTTGAAATCGTTATAATATTGTTGTTTCAACGGAATAGTGCTAACTTTGAAATCGTTATAATGTTGTTTCAACGGAATAGTGCTAACTTTGAAATCGTTATAATATTGTTGTTTCAACGGAATAGTGCTAACTTTGAAATCGTTATAATATTGTTTCGTAGTGCTAACTTTGAAATCGTTATAATATTGTTTCAACGAAATAGTGCTAACTTTGAAATCGTTATAATATTGTTGTTTCAACGAAATAGTGCTAACTTTGAAATCGTTATAATATTGTTGTTTCAACGGAATAGTGCTAACTTTGAAATCGTTATAATGTTGTTTCAACGGAATAGTGCTAACTTTGAAATCGTTATAATATTGTTGTTTCAACGGAATAGTGCTAACTTTGAAATCGTTATAATATTGTTGTTTCAACGGAATAGTGCTAACTTTGAAATCGTTATAATATTGTTGTTTCTACGAAATAGTGCTAAATTTGAAATCGTTATAATATTGTTGTTTCAACGGAATAGTGCTAACTTTGAAATCGTTATAATGTTGTTTCAACGAAATAGTGCTAACTTTGAAATCGTTATAATATTGTTGTTTCAACGAAATAGTGCTAACTTTGAAATCGTTATAATATTGTTTCAACGAAATAGTGCTAACTTTGAAATCGTTATAATGTTGTTTCAACGAAATAGTGCTAACTTTGAAATCGTTATAATAATGTTGTTTCTACGAAATAGTGCTAACTTTGAAATCGTTATAATATTGTTGTTTCAACGGAATAGTGCTAACTTTGAAATCGTTATAATATTGTTGTTTCAACGGAATAGTGCTAACTTTGAAATCGTTATAATATTGTTGTTTCAACGGAATAGTGCTAACTTTGAAATCGTTATAATATTGTTGTTTCAACGGAATAGTGCTAACTTTGAAATCGTTATAATATTGTTGTTTCAACGGAAATAGTGCTAACTTTGAAATCGTTATAATGTTGTTTCAACGGAATAGTGCTAACTTTGAAATCGTTATAATATTGTTGTTTCAACGGAATAGTGCTAACTTTGAAATCGTTATAATATTGTTGTTTCAACGGAATAGTGCTAACTTTGAAATCGTTATAATGTTGTTTCAACGGAATAGTGCTAACTTTGAAATCGTTATAATATTGTTGTTTCAACGGAATAGTGCTAACTTTTGAATCGTTATAATGTTGTTTTTCAACGGAATAGTGCTAACTTTGAAATCGTTATAATGTTGTTTCAGAAATAGTGCTAACTTTGAAATCGTTATAATATTGTTGTTTCTACGAAATAGTGCTAACTTTGAAATCGTTATAATGTTGTTTCAACGGAATAGTGCTAACTTTGAAATCGTTATAATATTGTTTCTACGAAATAGTGCTAACTTTGAAATCGTTATAATATTGTTGTTTCAACGGAATAGTGCTAACTTTGAAATCGTTATAATGTTGTTTCAACGGAATAGTGCTAACTTTGAAATCGTTATAATGTTGTTTCAACGGAATAGTGCTAACTTTGAAATCGTTATAATATTGTTTTTCTACGGAATAGTGCTAACTTTGAAATCGTTATAATATTGTTGTTTCAACGAAATAGTGCTAACTTTGAAATCGTTACAATATTGTTGTTTCTACGAAATAGTGCTAACTTTGAAATCGTTATAATATTGTTGTTTACAACGGAATAGTGCTAACTTTGAAATCGTTATAATATTGTTGTTTCAACGAAATAGTGCTAACTTTGAAATCGTTATAATGTTGTTTCTACGGAATAGTGCTAACTTTGAAATCGTTATAATATTGTTGTTTCAACGAAATAGTGCTAA